>NW_028135453.1:0-183010 GCF_964662115.1 Mustela nivalis | reverse complement strand
AAGACCATTGTTTGATCCGGAGACCTCAGAGAAGAAGATTGAACCAGACAGGACCCGAGGCCATAATAGATCCATTGCTTTGGGTTACAGGCATGTGTCCTCAAAAGCATGATTCCAATACGAGCATAGGGGTTTTCATGAGGCACCCATCAGAACTCATCTCGTCTCCACAAAGGAAACCTGTGCATGGAGCCATGTCCAAAGCTTAGGAGAGTACTTCAGGGTCCCGGTGCCAACGCCCCATTCCAAGGCCCTCATGGACACAAAAACACATTAGGACCCATCCTCAGGAAAGTCCATTTCAACTCAGCCACCCCGGTTGCTCCGGCAGAGCCATCAGATCTAAACTGTCTTGTTGCTAGGAGACAATTGGAATGTGAGGCGGGCTTCCCAGGCATTCATCCGCGAACGGTGCTCTGGAGTCATTCCATATGGGATGTCCTGGAGCTGTCCAACAGGTCTCAATTGTCCCGCAGAAGGAATCCTTGAAGGGGGCATCCCACAACTCCCAACGTGGGAAAACCTCAATGGCCTCGATATTCCGCTCCCTTCATGAAGCGGCCGTCATGCTCAGAAACTCCAACCTGAGCCAACGTCTGATCTCGCCCTGACTTCAGATGCATGAGATATTGGTTCAGATCTGCAGGGGGTACCTGCCGTGCCCTCGCCCTGAAACCCAAGTCTAGCTTGTCTTCTCAGACTTCCGTCCTCACACTCCTGGCCCCGAAGCCCTCAAGTTTGGCAATTCCGGACCCACAATGCAGCACTGTGCCTGCCCTCTAGAAAAAAAAATTATTGCCTCATGAGCTGCCCAGGCACCTTAAATGAGGGTAAACCTACACAGAACTCGACTTTACCCAAATTACATAGTCTAACCTGGGCACTAATGCACTGTCGAACACAACCTGAGCCCGGACCTCCTGACCAACACCCAGAAATCTGACCGCACACTGAGCACATAAAACCCGCCATGGCCTTAGGTCATCATCTCTTTCCTACCTCAGTTTTCAGGCTTCAGAACCGAGACCTTATCTCCAATCACTGCCCCAGGGGTGAGTGTGATGCAGAAGTCAGAACTCCTCCTTACCCATGGCAAGAACCTTGTGGTTGGCACGTTGTCCAGCGTTCAGTGTAGGAGAAACCAGCATTCATCCTGAGGCCCCGCCCATTCTTGAGTGCGACGAGGGCATACACACGCATTGTGACCCTCAGCATGAGTCCTGTCCTCTAGTAAGTCCTCTCAGTGGCTGGACCATTAGATGTCATAATGGGCTTGACATGTCCCTAGGCACCAATTTTTAACCAGATTTCTGAGTGTCCAGTCGCCCTTCACCAGGGCTCTACTCTGGAATCCATCATTTAGTGGGACACCTGAGGTTAAAAAGAAAACAACAACAACAACAACAACAAAAAAAAAAAACGGACTTCTTCCAGCCCACAAAATGACCCCAAACTCTTTGGACGGGGCCAAACCACCAGAGATTAAGACTCGTCCATTTCCCATGAAGTCACCCAGAAATTCCACGACCATGAGTGACACGATATCCAGAGACAAAAAACTTGAGCAGGAGCCTCACACTCGCCCTTCTTTCAAATCCCGAGGAGTTCTCCTCATGGTCTGTAGATCAGTCCTGCCATACCTATGACCCGAAACATAAGCCGAGTTTGTGTTTTCAGACAACTGTCCAAACAGCCCTGGCCTACACAACCTACAGGCTCAGGCCCCTGGAGCCAAACTGAAGCCTTGTACTTGCCCTCTCCAAGGAATTGTGTGTGCCCATTCCAATGGCCACAACCCTTCTAATAGGATAAACCTCCAAAGTCCCTGCTCCATCTCAATAGTGGTGGCTTCCCAGGAAAGACAGGGGCAATCTGAGCCCAAGTGAGCACCTACCTGCACTCAGACACATAGACAGATGTGCCCAGAGGTAAAAAGGAAAGAACAGGCCCCTAGGCACTAATCAGATCCATTGCTTTGGTTTCCAGGCATCTCTCCTCAGAGGCCTGGATTTCAAAAGCAGCATATAGCAGTTTCTTGACTCAACCATCAGAAAATATCTCATCTACACATGGGAAACTTGCACGTTGGAGCTCGGTCAAAGCCTCTGTTTTGGAGAACTCTTTAGGGCCCCAGTGCCACCGCTTCATTCCAAGGTCTCCATAGACACAAAGCACGTTAGGACCATCCCCAGGGGTGTCCATTTCAACTCAGCGTCCTCGGTTCTCCCCACAGATCCAGGAGATCTAACCTGTCTTGTTGCTGGGAGACAATTGGAATGCGAGGTGGGCTACCCAGCCATCCATCCTTAGAATCCTGCTCAGAATCATTAACCTGGAGCCAAACAACAGGTCTCAATTGTCCTGCAGAAGACTCTCTGCAGTTTGGAGCTTTTCACAACTCCCATCGTGGGAAAACACCCATGGCCTCGTGATGCCCCCCCCATTCATGAAGGGGCCATCAGGACAGAAACTCAACCTGAGCGATCGTCTGATCCTCGCCCTGACTTCAGATGCACGAGATCTAGATTCAGGTCTGTAGATTGTGCCTGCCATGGCCTCACCCAGAAACCTAAGCCTAGCTTGTGTTCTCAGACTTCTGTCGTCAGACTACTGGCCCACAAGCCCTCCAGTTTGGCAATCCAGAACTACAATGCAGCACTCTGCCGGCCCTCCAGAAGAAAACATTGTCCTCTGGGGCTACCCAGTAACCCCAAATGAGGATCAACCTGCACCGACCTTGGCTGTACTTCAAATACATAGGCTGACCAGGGCACTAATGCCCTTTCTGACACAGCCTGAGCCTGGACCCCCTGGACCCTCCCAGACAGCTGGCCGCACACTGAGCACATCGAGCCGCCATGGCCTTAGGTCATCATCTCTTCCCAACCACGGTTTTCAGGTTTCAGAACCTAGACCTTATCTCCAATCACTGCCCAGGGTTGAAGGTGATGCAGAAATCAGAACACCTTCCCCATGGCAAGAAACCTTGTGGTTGGCATGTTGTCCAACGTTCAGTGTAGTTGAAACCAGTGTGGCCCATGAGGCCCCGCCCATGCTCGCGGGCCACATTGGTCACAAAAACACATTGTGACGCTCAGGCTGAGCCCAGTCCTCAAGTAAGGCCACTCAGTGGCTGGATGAAGAGATAGAATATTGGGATTGCCATGCCCCTAGGCCCCAATTTTTAACCATAGTTCGGGTTGTCCCTTCAGTCTTCCCCACGGCTTGGCTTTGGAATTCCTCTTTTGGTGGGACACCTGAGGTAACAAAACTGAAAGGAGACCTCCCATCCCACAGATTGACGAAAAGCATTTGGGAATCGGGCCAAATCCTCAGAGAGGAAGATTCGTCCATGGCCCATGAGGCCTCCCCGACATTCCACGGCCATCGCTGATACAAAATCCAGAGACAAAAGCCTGAGCAAGCGCCTCAGACTCGCACTTTCTTCATATCCTGAAGAGTTCTTCTCATGGTTTGTAGATCGGGCCTGCCATAACTACGTCCCCAATCCTAAGCTGAGTTTGTGTTTTCAGACTTCTGTCCTCAATGTCTTGGGCCCCACATCCTCCAGGCTGGGCCCCTGGAGCCACACATTAGGACTGTGCCTACCAATCCATGGGAATTCTGCCCATTCCATGGTCCAAAATCGTACAAATTAGGAGAAACCTCCAAAGTCCCTGAGGCCATCCCAATAGTGTAGGTCGCACGGAACAAACAAGGGCTGTCTGACACCAGCTGATAATCGACCTCCACTCATACCATAGATGGATGTCCCCAGAGAAGAAGATTGAACCAGACAGGACCCTAGGCCATAATAGGATCCATTGCATTGGGTTACAGGCATGTGTCCTCAAAAGCCTGTTTCCAATACGAGCATAGGGGTTTTCCTGAGGCACCCATCAGAACTCATCTCGTCTCCACAAGGAAATCTGTGCATGGGAGCCATGTCCAAAGCTTAGGAGAGTACTTCAGGGTCCCGGTGCCAACGCCCCATTCCAAGGTCCTCAGGGACACAAAAACACATTAGGACCCATCCTCAGGAAAGTCCATTTCAACTCAGCCACCCCGGTTGCTCCGGCAGAGCCATCAGATCTAAACTGTCTTGTTGCTAGGAGACAATTGGAATGCGAGGCGGGCTTCCCAGGCATCCATCCGCGAACGGTGCTCTGGAGTCATTCCATATGGAATGTCCTGGAGCTGTCCATCAGGTCTCAATTGTCCCGCAGAAGGAATCCTTGAAGGGGGCATCCCACAAATCCCAACGTGGGAAAACCTCAATGGCCTCGATATTCCACTCCCTTCATGAAGCGGCCGTCATGCACAGAAACTCCAACCTGAGCCAACGTCTGATCCTCGCCCTGACTTCAGATGCATGAGATATTGGTTCAGATCTGCAGGGGGTACCTGCTGTGCCCTCGCCCTGAAACCCAAGTCTAGCTTGTCTTCTCAGACTTCCGTCCTCACACTCCTGGCCCCGAAGCCCTCAAGTTTGGCAATTCCGGACCCACAATGCAGCACTCTGCCTGCCCTCTAGAAAAAAAATTATTGCCTCATGAGCTGCCAGGCACCTTAAATGAGGGTAAACCTACACAGTACTCGACTTTACCCAAATTATATAGTCTAACCTGGGCACTAATGCACTGTCGAACACAACCTGAGCCGGGACCTCCTGACCAACACCCAGAAAGCTGACCGCACACTGAGCACATAAAACCCGCCATGGCCTTAGGTCATCATCTCTTTCCTACCTCAGTTTTCAGGTTTCAGAACCGAGACCTTATCTCCAATCACTGCCCAGGGGTGAGTGTGATGCAGAAATCAGAACTCCTCCTTACCCATGGCAAGAACCCTTGTGGTTGGCACGTTGTCCAACGTTCAGTGTAGGAGAAACCAGCATTCACCCTGAGGCCCCGCCCATTCTTGAGTGCGACGAGGGCATACACACGCATTGTGACCCTCAGCATGAGTCCTGTCCTCTAGTAAGTCCTCTCAGTGCCTGGACCATTAGATGTCATAATGGGCTTGACATGTCCCTAGGCCCCAATTTTTTACCAGATTTCTGATTGTCCAGTCGCCCCTCCCCAGGGCTCTACTCTGGAATCCATCATTTGGTGGGACACCTGAGGTTAAAAAAGAAAACAAAAAAAACAACAACAACAAAAAACGGACTTCTTCCAGCCCACAGAATGACCCCAAACTCTTTGGACGGGGCCAAACCACCAGAGAGTAAGACTCGTCCATTTCCCATGAAGTCACCCAGAAATTCCACGACCATGAGTGACACGATATCCAGAGACAAAAACTTGAGCAGGAGCCTCACACTCGCCCTTCTTTCAAATCCCGAAGAGTTCTCCTCATGGTCTGTAGATCAGTCCTGCCATACCTATGACCCGAAACATAAGCCGAGTTTGTGTTTTCAGACAACTGTCCAAACAGCCCTGGCCTACACAACATACAGGCTCAGGCCCCTGGAGCCAAACCTTAGTACTGTACTTGCCCTCTCCAAGGGAATTGTGTGTGCCCATTCCAATGGCCACAACCCTTCTAATAGGATAAACCTCCAAAGTCCCTGATCCATTTCAATAGTGGTGGCTTCCCAGGAAAGACAGGGGCAATATGAGCCCATCTGAGCACCTACCTGCACTCAGACCCATAGACAGATGTGCCCAGAGGTAAAAAGGAAAGAACAGGCCCCTAGGCACTAATCAGATCCATTGCTTTGGTTGCCAGGCATCTCTCCTCTGAGGCCTGGATTTCGAAAGCAGCATATAGCTGTTTCTTGACTCACCCATCAGAAAACATCTCATCTACACATGGGAAACTTGCACGTTGGAGCTGTGTCAAAGCCTCTGTTTAGGAGAACCCTTTAGGGCTCCAGTGCCACCGCTTTATTCCAAGGTCTCCATAGACACAAAAGCACGTTAGGACCCATCCCCAGGGGTGTCCATTTCAACTCAGCGTCCTCGGTTGCTCCCCACAGATCCAGGAGATCTAACCTGTCTGGTTGCTAGGAGACAATTGGAATGCGAGGTGGGATACCCTGCCATCCATCCTTAGAACCCTGCTCAGAATCATTGGCCTGGAGCCAAACAACAGGTCTCAATTGTCCTGCAGAGGACTCTCTGCAGTTTGGAGCTTTTCACAACTCCCATCGTGGGAAAACACCCATGGCCTCGTGATGCCCCCCCCATTCATGAAGGGGCCATCAGGGACAGAAACTCCAACCTGAGCGATCGTCTGATCCTCGCCCTGACTTCAGATGCACGAGATCTCGATTCAGGTCTGTAGATTGTGCCTGCCATGGCCTCACCCAGAAACCTAAGCCTGGCTTGTGTTCTCAGACTTTTGTCGTCAGACTACTGGCCCACAAGCCCTCCAGTTTGGCAATCCAGAACTACAATGCAGCACTCTGCCGGCCCTCCAGGGGAAAAACATTGTCCTCTGGGGCTACCCAGTAACCCCAAATGAGGATCAACCTGCACCGACCTTGGCTGTACCCCCAATACATAGGCTGACCAGGGCACTAATGCCCTTTCTGACACAGCCTGAGCATGGACCCGCTGGACCCTCCAACTCAGCTGGCCGCCCACTGAGGACATCGAGCCGCCATGGCCTTGGGTCGTCATCTCTTCCCAACCTCGGTTTTCAGGTGTCAGAACCTAGACCTTATCTCCAATCACTGCCCAGGGTTGAAGGTGATGCAGAAATCAGAACTCCTTCCCCATGGCGAGAAACCTTGTGGTTGGCATCTTGTCCAATGTTCAGTGTCGTTGAAACCAGTGTGTCCCATGAGGCCCCACCCATGCTCGCGGGCCACATTGGTCACAAACACACATTGTGACTATCAGGCTGAGTCCAGTCCTCAAGTAAGGCCACTCAGTGGCTGGATGAAGAGATAGAATATTGGGATTGCCATGCCCCTAGTCCCCAATTTTGAACCATAGTTCGGGTTGTCCCTTCAGTCTTCCCCACGGCTTTGCTTTGGAATTCCTCTTTTGGTGGGACACCTGAGGTAACAAACCTGAAATGAGTCCTCCCATCCCACAGATTGACGAAAAGCAATTGGGAATCGGGCCAAATCCTCAGAGAGGAAGATTCGTCCATAACCCATGAGGCCTCCCCGACATTCCACGGCCATCGCTGATACAAAATCCAGAGACAAAAGCCTGAGCAAGCGCCTCAGACTCGCACTTTCTTCATATCCTGAAGAGTTCTTCTCATGGTTTGTAGATCGGGCCTGCCATACCTACGTCCCCAAACCTAAGCTGAGTTTGTGTTTTCAGACTTCTGTCCTCAAAGTCTTGGGCCACACACCCTCCAGGCTGGGCCCCTGGAGCCACACATTAGGACTGTGCCTACCAATCCATGGGAATTCTGCCCATTCCATGGTCCAAAATCGTACAAATTAGGAGAAACCTCCAAAGTCCCTGAGGCCATCCCAATAGTGTAGGTCGCACGGAACAAACAAGGGCTGTCTGACACCAGCTGATAATCGACCTCCACTCATACCATAGATGGATGTCCCCAGAGAAGAAGATTGAACCAGACAGGACCCTAGGCCATAATAGGATCCATTGCTTTGGGTTACAGGCATGTGTCCTCAAAAGCCTGATTCCAATACGAGCATAGGGGTTTTCCTGAGGCACCCATCAGAACTCATCTCGTCTCCACAAGGAAACCTGTGCATGGGAGCCATGTCCAAAGCTTAGGAGAGTACTTCAGGGTCCCGGTGCCACCGCCCCATTCCAAGGCTCTCATGGACACAAAAGCACATTAGGACCCTTCCTCAGGAAAGTCCATTTCAAGTCAGCCACGCCGGTTGCTCAGGCAGAGCCATCAGATCTAAACTGTCTTGTTGCTAGGAGAAAATTGGAATGCGAGGCGGGCTTCCCAGGCATCCATCCGCGAACGGTGCTCTGGAGTCATTCCATATGGAATGTCCTGGAGCTGTCCATCAGGTCTCAATTTTCCCGCAGAAGGAATCCTTGAAGGGGGCATCCCACAACTCCAACGTGGGAAAACCTCAATGGCCTCGATATTCCACTCCCTTCATGAAGCGGCCGTCATGCACAGAAACTCCAACCTGAGCCAACGTCTGATCCTCGCCCTGACTTCAGATGCATGAGATATTGGTTCAGATCTGCAGGGGGTACCTGCCGTGCCCTCGCCCTGAAACCCAAGTCTAGCTTGTCTTCTCAGACTTCCGTCCTCACACTCCTGGCCCCGAAGCCCTCAAGTTTGGCAATTCCGGACCCACAATGCAGCACTATGCCTGCCCTCTAGAAAAAAAAATTATTGCCTCATGAGCTGCCAGGCACCTTAAATGAGGGTAAACCTACACAGAACTCGACTTTACCCAAATTACATAGTCTAACCTGGGCACTAAGGCACTGTCGAACACAACCTGAGCCCGGACCTCCTGACCAACACCCAGAAAGCTGTCCGCACACTGAGCACATAAAACCCGCCATGGCCTTAGGTCATCATCTCTTTCCTACCTCAGTTTTCAGGTTTCAGAACCGAGACCTTATCTCCAATCACTGCCCAGGGGTGAGTGTGATGCAGAAATCAGAACTCCTCCTTACCCATGGCAAGAACCCTTGTGGTTGGCACGTTGTCCAACGTTCAGTGTAGGAGAAACCAGCATTCACCCTGAGGCCCCGCCCATTCTTGAGTGCGACGAGGGCATACACACGCATTGTGACCCTCAGCATGAGTCCTGTCCTCTAGTAAGTCCTCTCAGTGCCTGGACCATTAGATGTCATAATGGGCTTGACATGTCCCTAGGCCCCAATTTTTTACCAGATTTCTGATTGTCCAGTCGCCCCTCCCCAGGGCTCTACTCTGGAATCCATCATTTGGTTGGACAACTGAGGTTAAAAAAGAAAACAACAAAAACAACAACAACAACAAAAAAACGAACTTCTTCCAGCCCACAGAATGACCCCAAACTCTTTGGACGGGGCCAAACCACCAGAGAGTAAGACTCGTCCATTTCCCATGAAGTCACCCAGAAATTGCACGACCATGAGTGACACGATATCCAGAGACAAAAACTTGAGCAGGAGCCTCACACTCGCCCTTCTTTCAAATCCAGAAGAGTTCTCCTCATGGTCTGTAGATCAGTCCTGCCATACCTATGACCCGAAACATAAGTCGAGATTGTGTTTTCAGACAACTGTCCAAACAGCCCTGGCCTACACAACCTACAGGCTCAGGCCCCTGGTGCCAAACCTGAAGCCTGTACTTGCTCTCTCCAAGGGAATTGTGTGTGCACATTCCAATGGCCACAACCCTTCTAATAGGATAAACCTCCAAAGTCCCTGATCCATCTCAATAGTGGTGGCTACCCAGGTAACACAGGGGCAATCTGAGCCCAACTGAGCACCTACCTGCACTCAGACAAATAGACAGATGTCCCCAGAGGTAAAAAGGAAAGGACAGGCCCCTAGGCACTAATCAGATCCATTGCTTTGGTTGCCAGGAATCTCTCCTCAGAGGCCTGGATTTCAAAAGCAGCATATAGCTGTTTCTTGACTCACCCATCAGAAAACATCTCATCTACACATGGGAAACTTGCACGTTGGAGCTCGGTCAAAGCCTCTGTTTAGGAGAACCCTTTAGGGCCCCAGTGCCACCGCTTCATTCCAAGGTCTCCATAGACACAAAAGCACGTTAGGACCCATCCCCAGGGGTGTCCATTTCAACTCAGCGTCCTCGGTTGCTCCCCACAGATCCAGGAGATCTAACCTGTCTGGTTGCTAGGAGACAATTGGAATGCGAGGTGGGCTACCCAGCCATCCATCCTTAGAACCCTGCTCAGAATCATTGGTCTGGAGCCAAACAACAGGTCTCAATTGTCCTGCAGAAGACTCTCTGCAGTTTGGAGCTTCTCACAACTCCCATCGTGGGAAAACACCCATAGCCTCGTGATGCCCCCCCCCATTCATGAAGGGGCCATCAGGGACAGAAACTCCAAACTGAGCGATCGTCTGATCCTCGCCCTGACTTCAGATGCACGAGATCTCGATTCAGGTCTGTAGATTGTGCCTGCCATTGCCTCACCCAGAAACCTAAGCCTAGCTTGTGTTCTCAGATTTTGTCGTGAGACTACTGGCCCACAAGCCCTCCAGTTTGGCAATCCAGAACTACAATGCAGCACTCTGCCGGCCCTCCAGAAGAAAAACATTGTCCTCTGGGGCTACCCAGTAACCCCAAATGAGGATCAACCTGCACCGTCCTTGGCTGTACTTCAAATAATTAGGCTGACCAGGGCACTAATGCCCTTTCTGACACAGCCTGAGCCTGGACCCCCTGGACCCTCCCAGACAGCTGGCCGCACACTGAGCACATCGAGCCGCCATGGCCTTAGGTCGTCATCTCTTCCCAACCTCGGTTTTCAGGTGTCAGAACCTAGACCTTATCTCCAATCACTGCCCAGGGTGGAAGGTGATGCAGAAATCAGAACTCCTTCCCCATGGCAAGAAACCTTGTGGTTGGCATGTTGCCAACGTTCAGTGTCGTTGAAACCAGTGTGGCCCATGAGGCCCCGCCCATGCTCGCGGGCCACATTGGTCACAAACACACATTGTGACGCTCAGGCTGAGCCCAGTCCTCAAGTAAGGCCACTCATTGGCTGGATGAAGAGATAGCATATTGGGATTGCCATGCCCCTAGGCACCAATTTTTAACCATAGTTCGGGTTGTGCCTTCAGTCTTCCCCACGGCTCGGCTTTGGAATTCCTCTTTTGGTGGGACACCTGAGGTAACAAAACTGAAAGGAGACCTCCCATCCCACAGATTGACGAAAAGCATTTGGGAATCGGGCCAAATCCTCAGAGAGGAAGATTCGTCCATGGCCCATGAGGCCTCCCCGACATTCCACGGCCATCGCTGATACAAAATCCAGAGACAAAAGCCTGAGCAAGCGCCTCAGACTCGCACTTTCTTCATATCCTGAAGAGTTCTTCTCATGGTTTGTAGATCGGGCCTGCCATACCTACGTCCCCAAACCTAAGCTGAGTTTGTGTTTTCAGACTTCTGTCCTCAAAGTCTTGGGCCCCACACCCTCCAGGCTGGGCCCCTGGAGCCACACATTAGGACTGTGCCTACCAATCCATGGGAATTCTGCCCATTCCATGGTCCAAAATCGTACAAATTAGGAGAAACCTCCAAAGTCCCTGAGGCCATCCCAATAGTGTAGGTCTCCCGGAACAAACAAGGGCTGTCTGACACCAGCTGATAATCGACCTCCACTCATACCATAGATGGATGTCCCCAGAGAAGAAGATTGAACCAGACAGGACCCGAGGCCATAATAGGATCCATTGCTTTGGGTTACAGGCATGTGTCCTCAAAAGCATGATTCCAATACGAGCATAGGGGTTTTCATGAGGCACCCATCAGAACTCATCTCGTCTCCACAAGGAAACCTGTGCATGGGAGCCATGTCCAAAGCTTAGGAGAGTACTTCAGGGTCCCGGTGCCAACGCCCCATTCCAAGGCCCTCATGGACACAAAAACACATTAGGACCCATCCTCAGGAAAGTCCATTTCAACTCAGCCACCCCGGTTGCTCCGGCAGAGCCATCAGATCTAAACTGTCTTGTTGCTAGGAGACAATTGGAATGTGAGGCGGGCTTCCCAGGCATTCATCCGCGAACGGTGCTCTGGAGTCATTCCATATGGGATGTCCTGGAGCTGTCCAACAGGTCTCAATTGTCCCGCAGAAGGAATCCTTGAAGGGGGCATCCCACAACTCCCAACGTGGGAAAACCTCAATGGCCTCGATATTCCGCTCCCTTCATGAAGCGGCCGTCATGCTCAGAAACTCCAACCTGAGCCAACGTCTGATCCTCGCCCTGACTTCAGATGCATGAGATATTGGTTCAGATCTGCAGGGGGTACCTGCCGTGCCCTCGCCCTGAAACCCAAGTCTAGCTTGTCTTCTCAGACTTCCGTCCTCACACTCCTGGCCCCGAAGCCCTCAAGTTTGGCAATTCCGGACCCACAATGCAGCACTGTGCCTGCCCTCTAGAAAAAAAAATTATTGCCTCATGAGCTGCCCAGGCACCTTAAATGAGGGTAAACCTACACAGAACTCGACTTTACCCAAATTACATAGTCTAACCTGGGCACTAATGCACTGTCGAACACAACCTGAGCCCGGACCTCCTGACCAACACCCAGAAATCTGACCGCACACTGAGCACATAAAACCCGCCATGGCCTTAGGTCATCATCTCTTTCCTACCTCAGTTTTCAGGCTTCAGAACCGAGACCTTATCTCCAATCACTGCCCAGGGGTGAGTGTGATGCAGAAGTCAGAACTCCTCCTTACCCATGGCAAGAACCCTTGTGGTTGGCACGTTGTCCAGCGTTCAGTGTAGGAGAAACCAGCATTCATCCTGAGGCCCCGCCCATTCTTGAGTGCGACGAGGGCATACACACGCATTGTGACCCTCAGCATGAGTCCTGTCCTCTAGTAAGTCCTCTCAGTGGCTGGACCATTAGATGTCATAATGGGCTTGACATGTCCCTAGGCACCAATTTTTAACCAGATTTCTGAGTGTCCAGTCGCCCTTCACCAGGGCTCTACTCTGGAATCCATCATTTAGTGGGACACCTGAGGTTAAAAAAGAAAACAACAACAACAACAACAACAAAAAAAAAAAACGGACTTCTTCCAGCCCACAAAATGACCCCAAACTCTTTGGACGGGGCCAAACCACCAGAGATTAAGACTCGTCCATTTCCCATGAAGTCACCCAGAAATTCCACGACCATGAGTGACACGATATCCAGAGACAAAAACTTGAGCAGGAGCCTCACACTCGCCCTTCTTTCAAATCCCGAGGAGTTCTCCTCATGGTCTGTAGATCAGTCCTGCCATACCTATGACCCGAAACATAAGCCGAGTTTGTGTTTTCAGACAACTGTCCAAACAGCCCTGGCCTACACAACCTACAGGCTCAGGCCCCTGGAGCCAAACCTGAAGCCTGTACTTGCCCTCTCCAAGGGAATTGTGTGTGCCCATTCCAATGGCCACAACCCTTCTAATAGGATAAACCTCCAAAGTCCCTGCTCCATCTCAATAGTGGTGGCTTCCCAGGAAAGACAGGGGCAATCTGAGCCCAAGTGAGCACCTACCTGCACTCAGACACATAGACAGATGTGCCCAGAGGTAAAAAGGAAAGAACAGGCCCCTAGGCACTAATCAGATCCATTGCTTTGGTTTCCAGGCATCTCTCCTCAGAGGCCTGGATTTCAAAAGCAGCATATAGCAGTTTCTTGACTCAACCATCAGAAAATATCTCATCTACACATGGGAAACTTGCACGTTGGAGCTCGGTCAAAGCCTCTGTTTTGGAGAACTCTTTAGGGCCCCAGTGCCACCGCTTCATTCCAAGGTCTCCATAGACACAAAAGCACGTTAGGACCCATCCCCAGGGGTGTCCATTTCAACTCAGCGTCCTCGGTTGCTCCCCACAGATCCAGGAGATCTAACCTGTCTTGTTGCTGGGAGACAATTGGAATGCGAGGTGGGCTACCCAGCCATCCATCCTTAGAATCCTGCTCAGAATCATTAACCTGGAGCCAAACAACAGGTCTCAATTGTCCTGCAGAAGACTCTCTGCAGTTTGGAGCTTTTCACAACTCCCATCGTGGGAAAACACCCATGGCCTCGTGATGCCCCCCCCATTCATGAAGGGGCCATCAGGGACAGAAACTCCAACCTGAGCGATCGTCTGATCCTCGCCCTGACTTCAGATGCACGAGATCTAGATTCAGGTCTGTAGATTGTGCCTGCCATGGCCTCACCCAGAAACCTAAGCCTAGCTTGTGTTCTCAGACTTCTGTCGTCAGACTACTGGCCCACAAGCCCTCCAGTTTGGCAATCCAGAACTACAATGCAGCACTCTGCCGGCCCTCCAGAAGAAAAACATTGTCCTCTGGGGCTACCCAGTAACCCCAAATGAGGATCAACCTGCACCGACCTTGGCTGTACTTCAAATACATAGGCTGACCAGGGCACTAATGCCCTTTCTGACACAGCCTGAGCCTGGACCCCCTGGACCCTCCCAGACAGCTGGCCGCACACTGAGCACATCGAGCCGCCATGGCCTTAGGTCATCATCTCTTCCCAACCACGGTTTTCAGGTTTCAGAACCTAGACCTTATCTCCAATCACTGCCCAGGGTTGAAGGTGATGCAGAAATCAGAACACCTTCCCCATGGCAAGAAACCTTGTGGTTGGCATGTTGTCCAACGTTCAGTGTAGTTGAAACCAGTGTGGCCCATGAGGCCCCGCCCATGCTCGCGGGCCACATTGGTCACAAAAACACATTGTGACGCTCAGGCTGAGCCCAGTCCTCAAGTAAGGCCACTCAGTGGCTGGATGAAGAGATAGAATATTGGGATTGCCATGCCCCTAGGCCCCAATTTTTAACCATAGTTCGGGTTGTCCCTTCAGTCTTCCCCACGGCTTGGCTTTGGAATTCCTCTTTTGGTGGGACACCTGAGGTAACAAAACTGAAAGGAGACCTCCCATCCCACAGATTGACGAAAAGCATTTGGGAATCGGGCCAAATCCTCAGAGAGGAAGATTCGTCCATGGCCCATGAGGCCTCCCCGACATTCCACGGCCATCGCTGATACAAAATCCAGAGACAAAAGCCTGAGCAAGCGCCTCAGACTCGCACTTTCTTCATATCCTGAAGAGTTCTTCTCATGGTTTGTAGATCGGGCCTGCCATAACTACGTCCCCAATCCTAAGCTGAGTTTGTGTTTTCAGACTTCTGTCCTCAATGTCTTGGGCCCCACATCCTCCAGGCTGGGCCCCTGGAGCCACACATTAGGACTGTGCCTACCAATCCATGGGAATTCTGCCCATTCCATGGTCCAAAATCGTACAAATTAGGAGAAACCTCCAAAGTCCCTGAGGCCATCCCAATAGTGTAGGTCGCACGGAACAAACAAGGGCTGTCTGACACCAGCTGATAATCGACCTCCACTCATACCATAGATGGATGTCCCCAGAGAAGAAGATTGAACCAGACAGGACCCTAGGCCATAATAGGATCCATTGCATTGGGTTACAGGCATGTGTCCTCAAAAGCCTGTTTCCAATACGAGCATAGGGGTTTTCCTGAGGCACCCATCAGAACTCATCTCGTCTCCACAAGGAAATCTGTGCATGGGAGCCATGTCCAAAGCTTAGGAGAGTACTTCAGGGTCCCGGTGCCAACGCCCCATTCCAAGGTCCTCAGGGACACAAAAACACATTAGGACCCATCCTCAGGAAAGTCCATTTCAACTCAGCCACCCCGGTTGCTCCGGCAGAGCCATCAGATCTAAACTGTCTTGTTGCTAGGAGACAATTGGAATGCGAGGCGGGCTTCCCAGGCATCCATCCGCGAACGGTGCTCTGGAGTCATTCCATATGGAATGTCCTGGAGCTGTCCATCAGGTCTCAATTGTCCCGCAGAAGGAATCCTTGAAGGGGGCATCCCACAAATCCCAACGTGGGAAAACCTCAATGGCCTCGATATTCCACTCCCTTCATGAAGCGGCCGTCATGCACAGAAACTCCAACCTGAGCCAACGTCTGATCCTCGCCCTGACTTCAGATGCATGAGATATTGGTTCAGATCTGCAGGGGGTACCTGCTGTGCCCTCGCCCTGAAACCCAAGTCTAGCTTGTCTTCTCAGACTTCCGTCCTCACACTCCTGGCCCCGAAGCCCTCAAGTTTGGCAATTCCGGACCCACAATGCAGCACTCTGCCTGCCCTCTAGAAAAAAAATTATTGCCTCATGAGCTGCCAGGCACCTTAAATGAGGGTAAACCTACACAGTACTCGACTTTACCCAAATTATATAGTCTAACCTGGGCACTAATGCACTGTCGAACACAACCTGAGCCCGGACCTCCTGACCAACACCCAGAAAGCTGACCGCACACTGAGCACATAAAACCCGCCATGGCCTTAGGTCATCATCTCTTTCCTACCTCAGTTTTCAGGTTTCAGAACCGAGACCTTATCTCCAATCACTGCCCAGGGGTGAGTGTGATGCAGAAATCAGAACTCCTCCTTACCCATGGCAAGAACCCTTGTGGTTGGCACGTTGTCCAACGTTCAGTGTAGGAGAAACCAGCATTCACCCTGAGGCCCCGCCCATTCTTGAGTGCGACGAGGGCATACACACGCATTGTGACCCTCAGCATGAGTCCTGTCCTCTAGTAAGTCCTCTCAGTGCCTGGACCATTAGATGTCATAATGGGCTTGACATGTCCCTAGGCCCCAATTTTTTACCAGATTTCTGATTGTCCAGTCGCCCCTCCCCAGGGCTCTACTCTGGAATCCATCATTTGGTGGGACACCTGAGGTTAAAAAAGAAAACAAAAAAAACAACAACAACAAAAAACGGACTTCTTCCAGCCCACAGAATGACCCCAAACTCTTTGGACGGGGCCAAACCACCAGAGAGTAAGACTCGTCCATTTCCCATGAAGTCACCCAGAAATTCCACGACCATGAGTGACACGATATCCAGAGACAAAAACTTGAGCAGGAGCCTCACACTCGCCCTTCTTTCAAATCCCGAAGAGTTCTCCTCATGGTCTGTAGATCAGTCCTGCCATACCTATGACCCGAAACATAAGCCGAGTTTGTGTTTTCAGACAACTGTCCAAACAGCCCTGGCCTACACAACATACAGGCTCAGGCCCCTGGAGCCAAACCTTAGTACTGTACTTGCCCTCTCCAAGGGAATTGTGTGTGCCCATTCCAATGGCCACAACCCTTCTAATAGGATAAACCTCCAAAGTCCCTGATCCATTTCAATAGTGGTGGCTTCCCAGGAAAGACAGGGGCAATATGAGCCCATCTGAGCACCTACCTGCACTCAGACCCATAGACAGATGTGCCCAGAGGTAAAAAGGAAAGAACAGGCCCCTAGGCACTAATCAGATCCATTGCTTTGGTTGCCAGGCATCTCTCCTCTGAGGCCTGGATTTCGAAAGCAGCATATAGCTGTTTCTTGACTCACCCATCAGAAAACATCTCATCTACACATGGGAAACTTGCACGTTGGAGCTGTGTCAAAGCCTCTGTTTAGGAGAACCCTTTAGGGCTCCAGTGCCACCGCTTTATTCCAAGGTCTCCATAGACACAAAAGCACGTTAGGACCCATCCCCAGGGGTGTCCATTTCAACTCAGCGTCCTCGGTTGCTCCCCACAGATCCAGGAGATCTAACCTGTCTGGTTGCTAGGAGACAATTGGAATGCGAGGTGGGATACCCTGCCATCCATCCTTAGAACCCTGCTCAGAATCATTGGCCTGGAGCCAAACAACAGGTCTCAATTGTCCTGCAGAGGACTCTCTGCAGTTTGGAGCTTTTCACAACTCCCATCGTGGGAAAACACCCATGGCCTCGTGATGCCCCCCCCATTCATGAAGGGGCCATCAGGGACAGAAACTCCAACCTGAGCGATCGTCTGATCCTCGCCCTGACTTCAGATGCACGAGATCTCGATTCAGGTCTGTAGATTGTGCCTGCCATGGCCTCACCCAGAAACCTAAGCCTGGCTTGTGTTCTCAGACTTTTGTCGTCAGACTACTGGCCCACAAGCCCTCCAGTTTGGCAATCCAGAACTACAATGCAGCACTCTGCCGGCCCTCCAGGGGAAAAACATTGTCCTCTGGGGCTACCCAGTAACCCCAAATGAGGATCAACCTGCACCGACCTTGGCTGTACCCCCAATACATAGGCTGACCAGGGCACTAATGCCCTTTCTGACACAGCCTGAGCATGGACCCGCTGGACCCTCCAACTCAGCTGGCCGCCCACTGAGGACATCGAGCCGCCATGGCCTTGGGTCGTCATCTCTTCCCAACCTCGGTTTTCAGGTGTCAGAACCTAGACCTTATCTCCAATCACTGCCCAGGGTTGAAGGTGATGCAGAAATCAGAACTCCTTCCCCATGGCGAGAAACCTTGTGGTTGGCATCTTGTCCAATGTTCAGTGTCGTTGAAACCAGTGTGTCCCATGAGGCCCCACCCATGCTCGCGGGCCACATTGGTCACAAACACACATTGTGACTATCAGGCTGAGTCCAGTCCTCAAGTAAGGCCACTCAGTGGCTGGATGAAGAGATAGAATATTGGGATTGCCATGCCCCTAGTCCCCAATTTTGAACCATAGTTCGGGTTGTCCCTTCAGTCTTCCCCACGGCTTTGCTTTGGAATTCCTCTTTTGGTGGGACACCTGAGGTAACAAACCTGAAATGAGTCCTCCCATCCCACAGATTGACGAAAAGCAATTGGGAATCGGGCCAAATCCTCAGAGAGGAAGATTCGTCCATAACCCATGAGGCCTCCCCGACATTCCACGGCCATCGCTGATACAAAATCCAGAGACAAAAGCCTGAGCAAGCGCCTCAGACTCGCACTTTCTTCATATCCTGAAGAGTTCTTCTCATGGTTTGTAGATCGGGCCTGCCATACCTACGTCCCCAAACCTAAGCTGAGTTTGTGTTTTCAGACTTCTGTCCTCAAAGTCTTGGGCCACACACCCTCCAGGCTGGGCCCCTGGAGCCACACATTAGGACTGTGCCTACCAATCCATGGGAATTCTGCCCATTCCATGGTCCAAAATCGTACAAATTAGGAGAAACCTCCAAAGTCCCTGAGGCCATCCCAATAGTGTAGGTCGCACGGAACAAACAAGGGCTGTCTGACACCAGCTGATAATCGACCTCCACTCATACCATAGATGGATGTCCCCAGAGAAGAAGATTGAACCAGACAGGACCCTAGGCCATAATAGGATCCATTGCTTTGGGTTACAGGCATGTGTCCTCAAAAGCCTGATTCCAATACGAGCATAGGGGTTTTCCTGAGGCACCCATCAGAACTCATCTCGTCTCCACAAGGAAACCTGTGCATGGGAGCCATGTCCAAAGCTTAGGAGAGTACTTCAGGGTCCCGGTGCCACCGCCCCATTCCAAGGCTCTCATGGACACAAAAGCACATTAGGACCCTTCCTCAGGAAAGTCCATTTCAAGTCAGCCACGCCGGTTGCTCAGGCAGAGCCATCAGATCTAAACTGTCTTGTTGCTAGGAGAAAATTGGAATGCGAGGCGGGCTTCCCAGGCATCCATCCGCGAACGGTGCTCTGGAGTCATTCCATATGGAATGTCCTGGAGCTGTCCATCAGGTCTCAATTTTCCCGCAGAAGGAATCCTTGAAGGGGGCATCCCACAACTCCCAACGTGGGAAAACCTCAATGGCCTCGATATTCCACTCCCTTCATGAAGCGGCCGTCATGCACAGAAACTCCAACCTGAGCCAACGTCTGATCCTCGCCCTGACTTCAGATGCATGAGATATTGGTTCAGATCTGCAGGGGGTACCTGCCGTGCCCTCGCCCTGAAACCCAAGTCTAGCTTGTCTTCTCAGACTTCCGTCCTCACACTCCTGGCCCCGAAGCCCTCAAGTTTGGCAATTCCGGACCCACAATGCAGCACTATGCCTGCCCTCTAGAAAATAAAATTATTGCCTCATGAGCTGCCAGGCACCTTAAATGAGGGTAAACCTACACAGAACTCGACTTTACCCAAATTACATAGTCTAACCTGGGCACTAAGGCACTGTCGAACACAACCTGAGCCCGGACCTCCTGACCAACACCCAGAAAGCTGTCCGCACACTGAGCACATAAAACCCGCCATGGCCTTAGGTCATCATCTCTTTCCTACCTCAGTTTTCAGGTTTCAGAACCGAGACCTTATCTCCAATCACTGCCCAGGGGTGAGTGTGATGCAGAAATCAGAACTCCTCCTTACCCATGGCAAGAACCCTTGTGGTTGGCACGTTGTCCAACGTTCAGTGTAGGAGAAACCAGCATTCACCCTGAGGCCCCGCCCATTCTTGAGTGCGACGAGGGCATACACACGCATTGTGACCCTCAGCATGAGTCCTGTCCTCTAGTAAGTCCTCTCAGTGCCTGGACCATTAGATGTCATAATGGGCTTGACATGTCCCTAGGCCCCAATTTTTTACCAGATTTCTGATTGTCCAGTCGCCCCTCCCCAGGGCTCTACTCTGGAATCCATCATTTGGTTGGACAACTGAGGTTAAAAAAGAAAACAACAAAAACAACAACAACAACAAAAAAACGAACTTCTTCCAGCCCACAGAATGACCCCAAACTCTTTGGACGGGGCCAAACCACCAGAGAGTAAGACTCGTCCATTTCCCATGAAGTCACCCAGAAATTGCACGACCATGAGTGACACGATATCCAGAGACAAAAACTTGAGCAGGAGCCTCACACTCGCCCTTCTTTCAAATCCAGAAGAGTTCTCCTCATGGTCTGTAGATCAGTCCTGCCATACCTATGACCCGAAACATAAGTCGAGATTGTGTTTTCAGACAACTGTCCAAACAGCCCTGGCCTACACAACCTACAGGCTCAGGCCCCTGGAGCCAAACCTGAAGCCTGTACTTGCTCTCTCCAAGGGAATTGTGTGTGCACATTCCAATGGCCACAACCCTTCTAATAGGATAAACCTCCAAAGTCCCTGATCCATCTCAATAGTGGTGGCTACCCAGGTAACACAGGGGCAATCTGTGCCCAACTGAACACCTACCTGCACTCAGACAAATAGACAGATGTCCCCAGAGGTAAAAAGGAAAGGACAGGCCCCTAGGCACTAATCAGATCCATTGCTTTGGTTGCCAGGAATCTCTCCTCAGAGGCCTGGATTTCAAAAGCAGCATATAGCTGTTTCTTGACTCACCCATCAGAAAACATCTCATCTACACATGGGAAACTTGCACGTTGGAGCTCGGTCAAAGCCTCTGTTTAGGAGAACCCTTTAGGGCCCCAGTGCCACCGCTTCATTCCAAGGTCTCCATAGACACAAAAGCACGTTAGGACCCATCCCCAGGGGTGTCCATTTCAACTCAGCGTCCTCGGTTGCTCCCCACAGATCCAGGAGATCTAACCTGTCTGGTTGCTAGGAGACAATTGGAATGCGAGGTGGGCTACCCAGCCATCCATCCTTAGAACCCTGCTCAGAATCATTGGTCTGGAGCCAAACAACAGGTCTCAATTGTCCTGCAGAAGACTCTCTGCAGTTTGGAGCTTCTCACAACTCCCATCGTGGGAAAACACCCATAGCCTCGTGATGCCCCCCCCCATTCATGAAGGGGCCATCAGGGACAGAAACTCCAAACTGAGCGATCGTCTGATCCTCGCCCTGACTTCAGATGCACGAGATCTCGATTCAGGTCTGTAGATTGTGCCTGCCATTGCCTCACCCAGAAACCTAAGCCTAGCTTGTGTTCTCAGATTTTGTCGTGAGACTACTGGCCCACAAGCCCTCCAGTTTGGCAATCCAGAACTACAATGCAGCACTCTGCCGGCCCTCCAGAAGAAAAACATTGTCCTCTGGGGCTACCCAGTAACCCCAAATGAGGATCAACCTGCACCGTCCTTGGCTGTACTTCAAATAATTAGGCTGACCAGGGCACTAATGCCCTTTCTGACACAGCCTGAGCCTGGACCCCCTGGACCCTCCCAGACAGCTGGCCGCACACTGAGCACATCGAGCCGCCATGGCCTTAGGTCGTCATCTCTTCCCAACCTCGGTTTTCAGGTGTCAGAACCTAGACCTTATCTCCAATCACTGCCCAGGGTGGAAGGTGATGCAGAAATCAGAACTCCTTCCCCATGGCAAGAAACCTTGTGGTTGGCATGTTGCCAACGTTCAGTGTCGTTGAAACCAGTGTGGCCCATGAGGCCCCGCCCATGCTCGCGGGCCACATTGGTCACAAACACACATTGTGACGCTCAGGCTGAGCCCAGTCCTCAAGTAAGGCCACTCATTGGCTGGATGAAGAGATAGCATATTGGGATTGCCATGCCTCTAGGCACCAATTTTTAACCATAGTTCGGGTTGTGCCTTCAGTCTTCCCCACGGCTCGGCTTTGGAATTCCTCTTTTGGTGGGACACCTGAGGTAACAAAACTGAAAGGAGACCTCCCATCCCACAGATTGACGAAAAGCATTTGGGAATCGGGCCAAATCCTCAGAGAGGAAGATTCGTCCATGGCCCATGAGGCCTCCCCGACATTCCACGGCCATCGCTGATACAAAATCCAGAGACAAAAGCCTGAGCAAGCGCCTCAGACTCGCACTTTCTTCATATCCTGAAGAGTTCTTCTCATGGTTTGTAGATCGGGCCTGCCATACCTACGTCCCCAAACCTAAGCTGAGTTTGTGTTTTCAGACTTCTGTCCTCAAAGTCTTGGGCCCCACACCCTCCAGGCTGGGCCCCTGGAGCCACACATTAGGACTGTGCCTACCAATCCATGGGAATTCTGCCCATTCCATGGTCCAAAATCGTACAAATTAGGAGAAACCTCCAAAGTCCCTGAGGCCATCCCAATAGTGTAGGTCTCCCGGAACAAACAAGGGGTGTCTGACACCAGCTGATAATCGACCTCCACTCATACCATAGATGGATGTCCCCAGAGAAGAAGATTGAACCAGACAGGACCCGAGGCCATAATAGGATCCATTGCTTTGGGTTACAGGCATGTGTCCTCAAAAGCATGATTCCAATACGAGCATAGGGGTTTTCATGAGGCACCCATCAGAACTCATCTCGTCTCCACAAGGAAACCTGTGCATGGGAGCCATGTCCAAAGCTTAGGAGAGTACTTCAGGGTCCCGGTGCCAACGCCCCATTCCAAGGCCCTCATGGACACAAAAACACATTAGGACCCATCCTCAGGAAAGTCCATTTCAACTCAGCCACCCCGGTTGCTCCGGCAGAGCCATCAGATCTAAACTGTCTTGTTGCTAGGAGACAATTGGAATGTGAGGCGGGCTTCCCAGGCATTCATCCGCGAACGGTGCTCTGGAGTCATTCCATATGGGATGTCCTGGAGCTGTCCAACAGGTCTCAATTGTCCCGCAGAAGGAATCCTTGAAGGGGGCATCCCACAACTCCCAACGTGGGAAAACCTCAATGGCCTCGATATTCCGCTCCCTTCATGAAGCGGCCGTCATGCTCAGAAACTCCAACCTGAGCCAACGTCTGATCCTCGCCCTGACTTCAGATGCATGAGATATTGGTTCAGATCTGCAGGGGGTACCTGCCGTGCCCTCGCCCTGAAACCCAAGTCTAGCTTGTCTTCTCAGACTTCCGTCCTCACACTCCTGGCCCCGAAGCCCTCAAGTTTGGCAATTCCGGACCCACAATGCAGCACTGTGCCTGCCCTCTAGAAAAAAAAATTATTGCCTCATGAGCTGCCCAGGCACCTTAAATGAGGGTAAACCTACACAGAACTCGACTTTACCCAAATTACATAGTCTAACCTGGGCACTAATGCACTGTCGAACACAACCTGAGCCCGGACCTCCTGACCAACACCCAGAAATCTGACCGCACACTGAGCACATAAAACCCGCCATGGCCTTAGGTCATCATCTCTTTCCTACCTCAGTTTTCAGGCTTCAGAACCGAGACCTTATCTCCAATCACTGCCCAGGGGTGAGTGTGATGCAGAAGTCAGAACTCCTCCTTACCCATGGCAAGAACCCTTGTGGTTGGCACGTTGTCCAGCGTTCAGTGTAGGAGAAACCAGCATTCATCCTGAGGCCCCGCCCATTCTTGAGTGCGACGAGGGCATACACACGCATTGTGACCCTCAGCATGAGTCCTGTCCTCTAGTAAGTCCTCTCAGTGGCTGGACCATTAGATGTCATAATGGGCTTGACATGTCCCTAGGCACCAATTTTTAACCAGATTTCTGAGTGTCCAGTCGCCCTTCACCAGGGCTCTACTCTGGAATCCATCATTTAGTGGGACACCTGAGGTTAAAAAAGAAAACAACAACAACAACAACAACAAAAAAAAAAAACGGACTTCTTCCAGCCCACAAAATGACCCCAAACTCTTTGGACGGGGCCAAACCACCAGAGATTAAGACTCGTCCATTTCCCATGAAGTCACCCAGAAATTCCACGACCATGAGTGACACGATATCCAGAGACAAAAACTTGAGCAGGAGCCTCACACTCGCCCTTCTTTCAAATCCCGAGGAGTTCTCCTCATGGTCTGTAGATCAGTCCTGCCATACCTATGACCCGAAACATAAGCCGAGTTTGTGTTTTCAGACAACTGTCCAAACAGCCCTGGCCTACACAACCTACAGGCTCAGGCCCCTGGAGCCAAACCTGAAGCCTGTACTTGCCCTCTCCAAGGGAATTGTGTGTGCCCATTCCAATGGCCACAACCCTTCTAATAGGATAAACCTCCAAAGTCCCTGCTCCATCTCAATAGTGGTGGCTTCCCAGGAAAGACAGGGGCAATCTGAGCCCAAGTGAGCACCTACCTGCACTCAGACACATAGACAGATGTGCCCAGAGGTAAAAAGGAAAGAACAGGCCCCTAGGCACTAATCAGATCCATTGCTTTGGTTTCCAGGCATCTCTCCTCAGAGGCCTGGATTTCAAAAGCAGCATATAGCAGTTTCTTGACTCAACCATCAGAAAATATCTCATCTACACATGGGAAACTTGCACGTTGGAGCTCGGTCAAAGCCTCTGTTTTGGAGAACTCTTTAGGGCCCCAGTGCCACCGCTTCATTCCAAGGTCTCCATAGACACAAAAGCACGTTAGGACCCATCCCCAGGGGTGTCCATTTCAACTCAGCGTCCTCGGTTGCTCCCCACAGATCCAGGAGATCTAACCTGTCTTGTTGCTGGGAGACAATTGGAATGCGAGGTGGGCTACCCAGCCATCCATCCTTAGAATCCTGCTCAGAATCATTAACCTGGAGCCAAACAACAGGTCTCAATTGTCCTGCAGAAGACTCTCTGCAGTTTGGAGCTTTTCACAACTCCCATCGTGGGAAAACACCCATGGCCTCGTCATGCCCCCCCCATTCATGAAGGGGCCATCAGGGACAGAAACTCCAACCTGAGCGATCGTCTGATCCTCGCCCTGACTTCAGATGCACGAGATCTAGATTCAGGTCTGTAGATTGTGCCTGCCATGGCCTCACCCAGAAACCTAAGCCTAGCTTGTGTTCTCAGACTTCTGTCGTCAGACTACTGGCCCACAAGCCCTCCAGTTTGGCAATCCAGAACTACAATGCAGCACTCTGCCGGCCCTCCAGAAGAAAAACATTGTCCTCTGGGGCTACCCAGTAACCCCAAATGAGGATCAACCTGCACCGACCTTGGCTGTACTTCAAATACATAGGCTGACCAGGGCACTAATGCCCTTTCTGACACAGCCTGAGCCTGGACCCCCTGGACCCTCCCAGACAGCTGGCCGCACACTGAGCACATCGAGCCGCCATGGCCTTAGGTCATCATCTCTTCCCAACCACGGTTTTCAGGTTTCAGAACCTAGACCTTATCTCCAATCACTGCCCAGGGTTGAAGGTGATGCAGAAATCAGAACACCTTCCCCATGGCAAGAAACCTTGTGGTTGGCATGTTGTCCAACGTTCAGTGTAGTTGAAACCAGTGTGGCCCATGAGGCCCCGCCCATGCTCGCGGGCCACATTGGTCACAAAAACACATTGTGACGCTCAGGCTGAGCCCAGTCCTCAAGTAAGGCCACTCAGTGGCTGGATGAAGAGATAGAATATTGGGATTGCCATGCCCCTAGGCCCCAATTTTTAACCATAGTTCGGGTTGTCCCTTCAGTCTTCCCCACGGCTTGGCTTTGGAATTCCTCTTTTGGTGGGACACCTGAGGTAACAAAACTGAAAGGAGACCTCCCATCCCACAGATTGACGAAAAGCATTTGGGAATCGGGCCAAATCCTCAGAGAGGAAGATTCGTCCATGGCCCATGAGGCCTCCCCGACATTCCACGGCCATCGCTGATACAAAATCCAGAGACAAAAGCCTGAGCAAGCGCCTCAGACTCGCACTTTCTTCATATCCTGAAGAGTTCTTCTCATGGTTTGTAGATCGGGCCTGCCATAACTACGTCCCCAATCCTAAGCTGAGTTTGTGTTTTCAGACTTCTGTCCTCAATGTCTTGGGCCCCACATCCTCCAGGCTGGGCCCCTGGAGCCACACATTAGGACTGTGCCTACCAATCCATGGGAATTCTGCCCATTCCATGGTCCAAAATCGTACAAATTAGGAGAAACCTCCAAAGTCCCTGAGGCCATCCCAATAGTGTAGGTCGCACGGAACAAACAAGGGCTGTCTGACACCAGCTGATAATCGACCTCCACTCATACCATAGATGGATGTCCCCAGAGAAGAAGATTGAACCAGACAGGACCCTAGGCCATAATAGGATCCATTGCATTGGGTTACAGGCATGTGTCCTCAAAAGCCTGTTTCCAATACGAGCATAGGGGTTTTCCTGAGGCACCCATCAGAACTCATCTCGTCTCCACAAGGAAATCTGTGCATGGGAGCCATGTCCAAAGCTTAGGAGAGTACTTCAGGGTCCCGGTGCCAACGCCCCATTCCAAGGTCCTCAGGGACACAAAAACACATTAGGACCCATCCTCAGGAAAGTCCATTTCAACTCAGCCACCCCGGTTGCTCCGGCAGAGCCATCAGATCTAAACTGTCTTGTTGCTAGGAGACAATTGGAATGCGAGGCGGGCTTCCCAGGCATCCATCCGCGAACGGTGCTCTGGAGTCATTCCATATGGAATGTCCTGGAGCTGTCCATCAGGTCTCAATTGTCCCGCAGAAGGAATCCTTGAAGGGGGCATCCCACAAATCCCAACGTGGGAAAACCTCAATGGCCTCGATATTCCACTCCCTTCATGAAGCGGCCGTCATGCACAGAAACTCCAACCTGAGCCAACGTCTGATCCTCGCCCTGACTTCAGATGCATGAGATATTGGTTCAGATCTGCAGGGGGTACCTGCTGTGCCCTCGCCCTGAAACCCAAGTCTAGCTTGTCTTCTCAGACTTCCGTCCTCACACTCCTGGCCCCGAAGCCCTCAAGTTTCGCAATTCCGGACCCACAATGCAGCACTCTGCCTGCCCTCTAGAAAAAAAATTATTGCCTCATGAGCTGCCAGGCACCTTAAATGAGGGTAAACCTACACAGTACTCGACTTTACCCAAATTATATAGTCTAACCTGGGCACTAATGCACTGTCGAACACAACCTGAGCCCGGACCTCCTGACCAACACCCAGAAAGCTGACCGCACACTGAGCACATAAAACCCGCCATGGCCTTAGGTCATCATCTCTTTCCTACCTCAGTTTTCAGGTTTCAGAACCGAGACCTTATCTCCAATCACTGCCCAGGGGTGAGTGTGATGCAGAAATCAGAACTCCTCCTTACCCATGGCAAGAACCCTTGTGGTTGGCACGTTGTCCAACGTTCAGTGTAGGAGAAACCAGCATTCACCCTGAGGCCCCGCCCATTCTTGAGTGCGACGAGGGCATACACAGGCATTGTGACCCTCAGCATGAGTCCTGTCCTCTAGTAAGTCCTCTCAGTGCCTGGACCATTAGATGTCATAATGGGCTTGACATGTCCCTAGGCCCCAATTTTTTACCAGATTTCTGATTGTCCAGTCGCCCCTCCCCAGGGCTCTACTCTGGAATCCATCATTTGGTTGGACAACTGAGGTTAAAAAAGAAAACAACAAAAACAACAACAACAAAAAAAAAAACGAACTTCTTCCAGCCCACAGAATGACCCCAAACTCTTTGGACGGGGCCAAACCACCAGAGAGTAAGACTCGTCCATTTCCCATGAAGTCACCCAGAAATTCCACGACCATGAGTGACACGATATCCAGAGACAAAAACTTGAGCAGGAGCCTCACACTCGCCCTTCTTTCAAATCCAGAAGAGTTCTCCTCATGGTCTGTAGATCAGTCCTGCCATACCTATGACCCGAAACATAAGCCGAGATTGTGTTTTCAGACAACTGTCCAAACAGCCCTGGCCTACACAACCTACAGGCTCAGGCCCCTGGAGCCAAACCTGAAGCCTGTACTTGCTCTCTCCAAGGGAATTGTGTGTGCACATTCCAATTGCCACAACCCTTCTAATAGGATAAACCTCCAAAGTCCCTGATCCATCTCAATAGTGGTGGCTACCCAGGTAAAACAGGGGCAATCTGAGCCCAACTGAGCACCTACCTGCACTCAGACAAATAGACAGATGTCCCCAGAGGTAAAAAGGAAAGGACAGGCCCCTAGGCACTAATCAGATCCATTGCTTTGGTTGCCAGGCATCTCTCCTCAGAGGCCTGGATTTCAAAAGCAGCATATAGCTGTTTCTTGACTCACCCATCAGAAAACATCTCATCTACACATGGGAAACTTGCACGTTGGAGCTCGGTCAAAGCCTCTGTTTAGGAGAACCCTTTAGGGCCCCAGTGCCACCGCTTCATTCCAAGGTCTCCATAGACACAAAAGCACGTTAGGACCCAACCCCAGGGGTGTCCATTTCAACTCAGCGTCCTCGGTTGCTCCCCACAGATCCAGGAGATCTAACCTGTCTGGTTGCTAGGAGACAATTGGAATGCGAGGTGGGCTACCCAGCCATCCATCCTTAGAACCCTGCTCAGAATCATTGGTCTGGAGCCAAACAACAGGTCTCAATTGTCCTGCAGAAGACTCTCTGCAGTTTGGAGCTTCTCACATCTCCCATCGTGGGAAAACACCCATAGCCTTGTGATGCCCCCCCCATTCATGAAGGGGCCATCAGGGACAGAAACTCCAAACTGAGCAATCGTCTGATCCTCGCCCTGACTTCAGATGCACGAGATCTCGATTCAGGTCTGTAGATTGTGCCTGCCATTGCCTCACCCAGAAACCTAAGCCTAGCTTGTGTTCTCAGATTTTGTCTTCAGACTACTGGCCCACAAGCCCTCCAGTTTGGCAATCCAGAACTACAATGCAGCACTCTGCCGGCCCTCCAGAAGAAAAACATTGTCCTCTGGGGCTACCCAGTAACCCCAAATGAGGATCAACCTGCACCGACCTTGGCTGTACTTCAAATAATTAGGCTGACCAGGGCACTAATGCCCTTTCTGACACAGCCTGAGCCTGGACCCCCTGGACCCTCCCAGACAGCTGGCCGCACACTGAGCACATCGAGCCGCCATGGCCTTAGGTCGTCATCTCTTCCCAACCTCGGTTTTCAGGTGTCAGAACCTAGACCTTATCTCCAATCACTGCCCAGGGTTGAAGGTGATGCAGAAATCAGAACTCCTTCCCCATGGCAAGAAACCTTGTGGTTGGCATGTTGCCAACGTTCAGTGTCGTTGAAACCAGTGTGGCCCATGAGGCCCCGCCCATGCTCGCGGGCCACATTGGTCACAAACACACATTGTGACGCTCAGGCTGAGCCCAGGCATCAAGTAAGGCCACTCATTGGCTGGATGAAGAGATAGCATATTGGGATTGCCATGCCCCTAGGCACCAATTTTTAACCATAGTTCGGGTTGTCCCTTCAGTCATCCCCAAGGCTCGGCTTTGGAATTCCTCTTTTGGTGGGACACCTGAGGTAACAAAACTGAAAGGAGACCTCCCATCCCACAGATTGACGAAAAGCAATTGGGAATCGGGCCAAATCCTCAGAGAGGAAGATTCGTCCATGGCCCATGAGGCCTCCCCGACATTCCACGGCCATCGCTGATACAAAATCCAGAGACAAAAGCCTGAGCAAGCGCCTCAGACTCGCACTTTCTTCATATCCTGAAGAGTTCTTCTCATGGTTTGTAGATCGGGCCTGCCATACCTACGTCCCCAAACCTAAGCTGAGTTTGTGTTTTCAGACTTCTGTCCTCAAAGTCTTGGGCCCCACACCCTCCAGGCTGGGCCCCTGGAGCCACACATTAGGACTGTGCCTACCAATCCATGGGAATTCTGCCCATTCCATGGTCCAAAATCGTACAAATTAGGAGAAACCTCCAAAGTCCCTGAGGCCATCCCAATAGTGTAGGTCTCCCGGAACAAACAAGGGCTGTCTGACACCAGCTGATAATCGACCTCCACTCATACCATAGATGGATGTCCCCAGAGAAGAAGATTGAACCAGACAGGACCCTAGGCCATAATAGGATCCATTGCTTTGGGTTACAGGCATGTGTCCTCAAAAGCATGATTCCAATACGAGCATAGGGGTTTTCATGAGGCACCCATCAGAACTCATCTCGTCTCCACAAGGAAACCTGTGCATGGGAGCCATGTCCAATTCTTAGGAGAGTACTTCAGGGTCCCGGTGCCAACGCCCCATTCCAAGGCCCTCATGGACACAAAAACACATTAGGACCCATCCTCAGGAAAGTCCATTTCAACTCAGCCACCCCGGTTGCTCCGGCAGAGCCATCAGATCTAAACTGTCTTGTTGCTAGGAGACAATTGGAATGTGTGGCGGGCTTCCCAGGCATTCATCCGCGAACGGTGCTCTGGAGTCATTCCATATGGGATGTCCTGGAGCTGTCCAACAGGTCTCAATTGTCCCGCAGAAGGAATCCTTGAAGGGGGCATCCCACAACTCCCAACGTGGGAAAACCTCAATGGCCTCGATATTCCGCTCCCTTCATGAAGCGGCCGTCATGCTCAGAAACTCCAACCTGAGCCAACGTCTGATCCTCGCCCTGAGTTCAGATGCATGAGATATTGGTTCAGATCTGCAGGGGGTACCTGCTGTGCCCTCGCCCTGAAACCCAAGTCTAGCTTGTCTTCTCAGACTTCCGTCCTCACACTCCTGGCCCCGAAGCCCTCAAGTTTGGCAATTCCGGACCCACAATGCAGCACTGTGCCAGCCCTCTAGAAAAAAAATTATTGCCTCATGAGCTGCCCAGGCACCTTAAATGAGGGTAAACCTACACAGAACTCGACTTTACCCAAATTACATAGTCTAACCTGGGCACTAATGCACTGTCGAACACAACCTGAGCCCGGACCTCCTGACCAACACCCAGAAATCTGACCGCACACTGAGCACATAAAACCCGCCATGGCCTTAGGTCATCATCTCTTTCCTACCTCAGTTTTCAGGCTTCAGAACCGAGACCTTATCTCCAATCACTGCCCAGGGGTGAGTGTGATGCAGAAGTCAGAACTCCTCCTTACCCATGGCAAGAACCCTTGTGGTTGGCACGTTGTCCAGCGTTCAGTGTAGGAGAAACCAGCATTCATCCTGAGGCCCCGCCCATTCTTGAGTGCGACGAGGGCATACACACGCATTGTGACCCTCAGCATGAGTCCTGTCCTCTAGTAAGTCCTCTCAGTGGCTGGACCATTAGATGTCATAATGGGCTTGACATGTCCCTAGGCACCAATTTTTAACCAGATTTCTGAGTGTCCAGTCGCCCCTCACCAGGGCTCTACTCTGGAATCCATCATTTAGTGGGACACCTGAGGTTAAAAAAGAAAACAACAACAACAACAACAACAACAAAAAAAACGGACTTCTTCCAGCCCACAAAATGACCCCAAACTCTTTGGACGGGGCCATACCACCAGAGATTAAGACTCGTCCATTTCCCATGAAGTCACCCAGAAATTCCACGACCATGAGTGACACGATATCCAGAGACAAAAACTTGAGCAGGAGCCTCACACTCGCCCTTCTTTCAAATCCCGAGGAGTTCTCCTCATCGTCTGTAGATCAGTCCTGCCATACCTATGACCCGAAACATAAGCCGAGTTTGTGTTTTCAGACAACTGTCCAAACAGCCCTGGCCTACACAACCTACAGGCTCAGGCCCCTGGAGCCAAACCTGAGGACTGTACTTGCCCTCTCCAAGGGAATTGTGTGTGCCCATTCCAATGGCCACAACCCTTCTAATAGGATAAACCTCCAAAGTCCCTGCTCCATCTCAATAGTGGTGGCTTCCCAGGAAAGACAGGGGCAATCTGAGCCCAAGTGAGCACCTACCTGCACTCAGACACATAGACAGATGTGCCCAGAGGTAAAAAGGAAAGAACAGGCCCCTAGGCACTAATCAGATCCATTGCTTTGGTTTCCAGGCATCTCTCCTCAGAGGCCTGGATTTCAAAAGCAGCATATAGCAGTTTCTTGACTCAACCATCAGAAAATATCTCATCTACACATGGGAAACTTGCACGTTGGAGCTCGGTCAAAGCCTCTGTTTAGGAGAACCCTTTAGGGCCCCAGTGCCACCGCTTCATTCCAAGGTCTCCATAGACACAAAAGCACGTTAGGACCCATCCCCAGGGGTGTCCATTTCAACTCAGCGTCCTCGGTTGCTCCCCACAAATCCAGGAGATCTAACCTGTCTTGTTGCTGGGAGACAATTGGAATGTGAGGTGGGCTACCCAGCCATCCATCCTTAGAACCCTGCTCAGAATCATTGGTCTGGAGCCAAACAACAGGTCTCAATTGTCCTGCAGAAGACTCTCTGCAGTTTGGAGCTTCTCACATCTCCCATCGTGGGAAAACACCCATAGCCTTGTGATGCCCCCCCCATTCATGAAGGGGCCATCAGGGACAGAAACTCCAAACTGAGCGATCGTCTGATCCTCGCCCTGACTTCAGATGCACGAGATCTCGATTCAGGTCTGTAGATTGTGCCTGCCATTGCCTCACCCAGAAACCTAAGCCTAGCTTGTGTTCTCAGATTTTGTCTTCAGACTACTGGCCCACAAGCCCTCCAGTTTGGCAATCCAGAACTACAATGCAGCACTCTGCCGGCCCTCCAGAAGAAAAACATTGTCCTCTGGGGCTACCCAGTAACCCCAAATGAGGATCAACCTGCACCGACCTTGGCTGTACTTCAAATAATTAGGCTGACCAGGGCACTAATGCCCTTTCTGACACAGCCTGAGCCTGGACCCCCTGGACCCTCCCAGACAGCTGGCCGCACACTGAGCACATCGAGCCGCCATGGCCTTAGGTCGTCATCTCTTCCCAACCTCGGTTTTCAGGTGTCAGAACCTAGACCTTATCTCCAATCACTGCCCAGGGTTGAAGGTGATGCAGAAATCAGAACTCCTTCCCCATGGCAAGAAACCTTGTGGTTGGCATGTTGCCAACGTTCAGTGTCGTTGAAACCAGTGTGGCCCATGAGGCCCCGCCCATGCTCGCGGGCCACATTGGTCACAAACACACATTGTGACACTCAGGCTGAGCCCAGGCATCAAGTAAGGCCACTCATTGGCTGGATGAAGAGATAGCATATTGGGATTGCCATGCCCCTAGGCACCAATTTTTAACCATAGTTCGGGTTGTCCCTTCAGTCATCCCCAAGGCTCGGCTTTGGAATTCCTCTTTTGGTGGGACACCTGAGGTAACAAAACTGAAAGGAGACCTCCCATCCCACAGATTGACGAAAAGCATTTGGGAATCGGGCCAAATCCTCAGAGAGGAAGATTCGTCCATGGCCCATGAGGCCTCCCCGACATTCCACGGCCATCGCTGATACAAAATCCAGAGACAAAAGCCTGAGCAAGCGCCTCAGACTCGCACTTTCTTCATATCCTGAAGAGTTCTTCTCATGGTTTGTAGATCGGGCCTGCCATACCTACGTCCCCAAACCTAAGCTGAGTTTGTGTTTTCAGACTTCTGTCCTCAAAGTCTTGGGCCCCACACCCTCCAGGCTGGGCCCCTGGAGCCACACATTAGGACTGTGCCTACCAATCCATGGGAATTCTGCCCATTCCATGGTCCAAAATCGTACAAATTAGGAGAAACCTCCAAAGTCCCTGAGGCCATCCCAATAGTGTAGGTCTCCCAGAACAAACAAGGGGTGTCTGACACCAGCTGATAATCGACCTCCACTCATACCATAGATGGATGTCCCCAGAGAAGAAGATTGAACCAGACAGGACCCTAGGCCATAATAGGATCCATTGCTTTGGGTTACAGGCATGTGTCCTCAAAAGCATGATTCCAATACGAGCATAGGGGTTTTCATGAGGCACCCATCAGAACTCATCTCGTCTCCACAAGGAAACCTGTGCATGGGAGCCATGTCCAATTCTTAGGAGAGTACTTCAGGGTCCCGGTGCCAACGCCCCATTCCAAGGCCCTCATGGACACAAAAACACATTAGGACCCATCCTCAGGAAAGTCCATTTCAACTCAGCCACCCCGGTTGCTCCGGCAGAGCCATCAGATCTAAACTGTCTTGTTGCTAGGAGACAATTGGAATGTGTGGCGGGCTTCCCAGGCATTCATCCGCGAACGGTGCTCTGGAGTCATTCCATATGGGATGTCCTGGAGCTGTCCAACAGGTCTCAATTGTCCCGCAGAAGGAATCCTTGAAGGGGGCATCCCACAACTCCCAACGTGGGAAAACCTCAATGGCCTCGATATTCCGCTCCCTTCATGAAGCGGCCGTCATGCTCAGAAACTCCAACCTGAGCCAACGTCTGATCCTCGCCCTGAGTTCAGATGCATGAGATATTGGTTCAGATCTGCAGGGGGTACCTGCTGTGCCCTCGCCCTGAAACCCAAGTCTAGCTTGTCTTCTCAGACTTCCGTCCTCACACTCCTGGCCCCAAAGCCCTCAAGTTTGGCAATTCCGGACCCACAATGCAGCACTGTGCCAGCCCTCTAGAAAAAAAATTATTGCCTCATGAGCTGCCCAGGCACCTTAAATGAGGGTAAACCTACACAGAACTCGACTTTACCCAAATTACATAGTCTAACCTGGGCACTAATGCACTGTCGAACACAACCTGAGCCCGGACCTCCTGACCAACACCCAGAAATCTGACCGCACACTGAGCACATAAAACCCGCCATGGCCTTAGGTCATCATCTCTTTCCTACCTCAGTTTTCAGGCTTCAGAACCGAGACCTTATCTCCAATCACTGCCCAGGGGTGAGTGTGATGCAGAAGTCAGAACTCCTCCTTACCCATGGCAAGAACCCTTGTGGTTGGCACGTTGTCCAGCGTTCAGTGTAGGAGAAACCAGCATTCATCCTGAGGCCCCGCCCATTCTTGAGTGCGACGAGGGCATACACACGCATTGTGACCCTCAGCATGAGTCCTGTCCTCTAGTAAGTCCTCTCAGTGGCTGGACCATTAGATGTCATAATGGGCTTGACATGTCCCTAGGCACCAATTTTTAACCAGATTTCTGAGTGTCCAGTCGCCCCTCACCAGGGCTCTACTCTGGAATCCATCATTTAGTGGGACACCTGAGGTTAAAAAAGAAAACAACAACAACAACAACAACAACAAAAAAAACGGACTTCTTCCAGCCCACAAAATGACCCCAAACTCTTTGGACGGGGCCATACCACCAGAGATTAAGACTCGTCCATTTCCCATGAAGTCACCCAGAAATTCCACGACCATGAGTGACACGATATCCAGAGACAAAAACTTGAGCAGGAGCCTCACACTCGCCCTTCTTTCAAATCCCGAGGAGTTCTCCTCATCGTCTGTAGATCAGTCCTGCCATACCTATGACCCGAAACATAAGCCGAGTTTGTGTTTTCAGACAACTGTCCAAACAGCCCTGGCCTACACAACCTACAGGCTCAGGCCCCTGGAGCCAAACCTGAGGACTGTACTTGCCCTCTCCAAGGGAATTGTGTGTGCCCATTCCAATGGCCACAACCCTTCTAATAGGATAAACCTCCAAAGTCCCTGCTCCATCTCAATAGTGGTGGCTTCCCAGGAAAGACAGGGGCAATCTGAGCCCAAGTGAGCACCTACCTGCACTCAGACACATAGACAGATGTGCCCAGAGGTAAAAAGGAAAGAACAGGCCCCTAGGCACTAATCAGATCCATTGCTTTGGTTTCCAGGCATCTCTCCTCAGAGGCCTGGATTTCAAAAGCAGCATATAGCAGTTTCTTGACTCAACCATCAGAAAATATCTCATCTACACATGGGAAACTTGCACGTTGTAGCTCGGTCAAAGCCTCTGTTTAGGAGAACCCTTTAGGGCCCCAGTGCCACCGCTTCATTCCAAGGTCTCCATAGACACAAAAGCACGTTAGGACCCATCCCCAGGGGTGTCCATTTCAACTCAGCGTCCTCGGTTGCTCCCCACAAATCCAGGAGATCTAACCTGTCTTGTTGCTGGGAGACAATTGGAATGTGAGGTGGGCTACCCAGCCATCCATCCTTAGAACCCTGCTCAGAATCATTGGTCTGGAGCCAAACAACAGGTCTCAATTGTCCTGCAGAAGACTCTCTGCAGTTTGGAGCTTCTCACATCTCCCATCGTGGGAAAACACCCATAGCCTTGTGATGCCCCCCCCATTCATGAAGGGGCCATCAGGGACAGAAACTCCAAACTGAGCGATCGTCTGATCCTCGCCCTGACTTCAGATGCACGAGATCTCGATTCAGGTCTGTAGATTGTGCCTGCCATTGCCTCACCCAGAAACCTAAGCCTAGCTTGTGTTCTCAGATTTTGTCTTCAGACTACTGGCCCACAAGCCCTCCAGTTTGGCAATCCAGAACTACAATGCAGCACTCTGCCGGCCCTCCAGAAGAAAAACATTGTCCTCTGGGGCTACCCAGTAACCCCAAATGAGGATCAACCTGCACCGACCTTGGCTGTACTTCAAATAATTAGGCTGACCAGGGCACTAATGCCCTTTCTGACACAGCCTGAGCCTGGACCCCCTGGACCCTCCCAGACAGCTGGCCGCACACTGAGCACATCGAGCCGCCATGGCCTTAGGTCGTCATCTCTTCCCAACCTCGGTTTTCAGGTGTCAGAACCTAGACCTTATCTCCAATCACTGCCCAGGGTTGAAGGTGATGCAGAAATCAGAACTCCTTCCCCATGGCAAGAAACCTTGTGGTTGGCATGTTGCCAACGTTCAGTGTCGTTGAAACCAGTGTGGCCCATGAGGCCCCGCCCATGCTCGCGGGCCACATTGGTCACAAACACACATTGTGACACTCAGGCTGAGCCCAGGCATCAAGTAAGGCCACTCATTGGCTGGATGAAGAGATAGCATATTGGGATTGCCATGCCCCTAGGCACCAATTTTTAACCATAGTTCGGGTTGTCCCTTCAGTCATCCCCAAGGCTCGGCTTTGGAATTCCTCTTTTGGTGGGACACCTGAGGTAACAAAACTGAAAGGAGACCTCCCATCCCACAGATTGACGAAAAGCATTTGGGAATCGGGCCAAATCCTCAGAGAGGAAGATTCGTCCATGGCCCATGAGGCCTCCCCGACATTCCACGGCCATCGCTGATACAAAATCCAGAGACAAAAGCCTGAGCAAGCGCCTCAGACTCGCACTTTCTTCATATCCTGAAGAGTTCTTCTCATGGTTTGTAGATCGGGCCTGCCATACCTACGTCCCCAAACCTAAGCTGAGTTTGTGTTTTCAGACTTCTGTCCTCAAAGTCTTGGGCCCCACACCCTCCAGGGTGGGCCCCTGGAGCCACACATTAGGACTGTGCCTACCAATCCATGGGAATTCTGCCCATTCCATGGTCCAAAATCGTACAAATTAGGAGAAACCTCCAAAGTCCCTGAGGCCATCCCAATAGTGTAGGTCTCCCAGAACAAACAAGGGGTGTCTGACACCAGCTGATAATCGACCTCCACTCATACCATAGATGGATGTCCCCAGAGAAGAAGATTGAACCAGACAGGACCCTAGGCCATAATACGATCCATTGCTTTGGGTTACAGGCATGTGTCCTCAAAAGCATGATTCCAATACGAGCATAGGGGTTTTCATGAGGCACCCATCAGAACTCATCTCGTCTCCACAAGGAAACCTGTGCATGGGAGCCATGTCCAATTCTTAGGAGAGTACTTCAGGGTCCCGGTGCCAACGCCCCATTCCAAGGCCCTCATGGACACAAAAACACATTAGGACCCATCCTCAGGAAAGTCCATTTCAACTCAGCCACCCCGGTTGCTCCGGCAGAGCCATCAGATCTAAACTGTCTTGTTGCTAGGAGACAATTGGAATGTGTGGCGGGCTTCCCAGGCATTCATCCGCGAACGGTGCTCTGGAGTCATTCCATATGGGATGTCCTGGAGCTGTCCAACAGGTCTCAATTGTCCCGCAGAAGGAATCCTTGAAGGGGGCATCCCACAACTCCCAACGTGGGAAAACCTCAATGGCCTCGATATTCCGCTCCCTTCATGAAGCGGCCGTCATGCTCAGAAACTCCAACCTGAGCCAACGTCTGATCCTCGCCCTGAGTTCAGATGCATGAGATATTGGTTCAGATCTGCAGGGGGTACCTGCTGTGCCCTCGCCCTGAAACCCAAGTCTAGCTTGTCTTCTCAGACTTCCGTCCTCACACTCCTGGCCCCGAAGCCCTCAAGTTTGGCAATTCCGGACCCACAATGCAGCACTGTGCCAGCCCTCTAGAAAAAAAATTATTGCCTCATGAGCTGCCCAGGCACCTTAAATGAGGGTAAACCTACACAGAACTCGACTTTACCCAAATTACATAGTCTAACCTGGGCACTAATGCACTGTCGAACACAACCTGAGCCCGGACCTCCTGACCAACACCCAGAAATCTGACCGCACACTGAGCACATAAAACCCGCCATGGCCTTAGGTCATCATCTCTTTCCTACCTCAGTTTTCAGGCTTCAGAACCGAGACCTTATCTCCAATCACTGCCCAGGGGTGAGTGTGATGCAGAAGTCAGAACTCCTCCTTACCCATGGCAAGAACCCTTGTGGTTGGCACGTTGTCCAGCGTTCAGTGTAGGAGAAACCAGCATTCATCCTGAGGCCCCGCCCATTCTTGAGTGCGACGAGGGCATACACACGCATTGTGACCCTCAGCATGAGTCCTGTCCTCTAGTAAGTCCTCTCAGTGGCTGGACCATTAGATGTCATAATGGGCTTGACATGTCCCTAGGCACCAATTTTTAACCAGATTTCTGAGTGTCCAGTCGCCCCTCACCAGGGCTCTACTCTGGAATCCATCATTTAGTGGGACACCTGAGGTTAAAAAAGAAAACAACAACAACAACAACAACAACAAAAAAAACGGACTTCTTCCAGCCCACAAAATGACCCCAAACTCTTTGGACGGGGCCATACCACCAGAGATTAAGACTCGTCCATTTCCCATGAAGTCACCCAGAAATTCCACGACCATGAGTGACACGATATCCAGAGACAAAAACTTGAGCAGGAGCCTCACACTCGCCCTTCTTTCAAATCCCGAGGAGTTCTCCTCATCGTCTGTAGATCAGTCCTGCCATACCTATGACCCGAAACATAAGCCGAGTTTGTGTTTTCAGACAAATGTCCAAACAGCCCTGGCCTACACAACCTACAGGCTCAGGCCCCTGGAGCCAAACCTGAGGACTGTACTTGCCCTCTCCAAGGGAATTGTGTGTGCCCATTCCAATGGCCACAACCCTTCTAATAGGATAAACCTCCAAAGTCCCTGCTCCATCTCAATAGTGGTGGCTTCCCAGGAAAGACAGGGGCAATCTGAGCCCAAGTGAGCACCTACCTGCACTCAGACACATAGACAGATGTGCCCAGAGGTAAAAAGGAAAGAACAGGCCCCTAGGCACTAATCAGATCCATTGCTTTGGTTTCCAGGCATCTCTCCTCAGAGGCCTGGATTTCAAAAGCAGCATATAGCAGTTTCTTGACTCAACCATCAGAAAATATCTCATCTACACATGGGAAACTTGCACGTTGGAGCTCGGTCAAAGCCTCTGTTTAGGAGAACCCTTTAGGGCCCCAGTGCCACCGCTTCATTCCAAGGTCTCCATAGACACAAAAGCACGTTAGGACCCATCCCCAGGGGTGTCCATTTCAACTCAGCGTCCTCGGTTGCTCCCCACAAATCCAGGAGATCTAACCTGTCTTGTTGCTGGGAGACAATTGGAATGTGAGGTGGGCTACCCAGCCATCCATCCTTAGAATCCTGCTCAGAATCATTAACCTGGAGCCAAACAACAGGTCTCAATTGTCCTGCAGAAGACTCTCTGCAGTTTGGAGCTTTTCACAACTCCCATCGTGGGAAAACACCCATGGCCTCGTGATGCCCCCCCCATTCATGAAGGGGCCATCAGGGACAGAAACTCCAACCTGAGCGATCGTCTGATCCTCGCCCTGACTTCAGATGCACGAGATCTCGATTCAGGTCTGTAGATTGTGCCTGCCATGGCCTCACCCAGAAACCTAAGCCTAGCTTGTGTTCTCAGACTTTTGTCGTCAGACTACTGGCCCACAAGCCCTCCAGTTTGGCAATCCAGAACTACAATGCAGCACTCTGCCGGCCCTCCAGAAGAAAAACATTGTCTTCTGGGGCTACCCAGTAACCCCAAATGAGGATCAACCTGCACCGACCTTGGCTGTACTTCAAATACATAGGGTGACCAGGGCACTAATGCCCTTTCTGACACAGCCTGAGCCTGGACCCCTGGACCCTCCCAGACAGCTGGCCGCACACTGAGCACATCGAGCCACCATGGCCTTAGGTCATCATCTCTTCCCAACCACGGTTTTCAGGTTTCAGAACCTAGACCTTATCTCCAATCACTGCCCAGGGTTGAAGGTGATGCAGAAATCAGAACACCTTCCCCATGGCAAGAAACCTTGTGGTTGGCATGTTGTCCAACGTTCAGTGTAGTTGAAACCAGTGTGGCCCATGAGGCCCGCCCATGCTCGCGGGCCACATTGGTCACAAAAACACATTGTGACGCTCAGGCTGAGCCCAGTCCTCAAGTAAGGCCACTCAGTGGCTGGATGAAGAGATAGCATATTGGGATTGCCATGCCCCTAGGCCCCAATTTTTAACCATAGTTCGGGTTGTCCCTTCAGTCTTCCCCACAGCTTGGCTTTGGAATTCCTCTTTTGGTGGGACACCTGAGGTAACAAAACTGAAAGGAGACCTCCCATCCCACAGATTGACGAAAAGCATTTGGGAATCGGGCCAAATCCTCAGAGAGGAAGATTCGTCCATGGCCCATGAGGCCTCCCCGACATTCCACGGCCATCGCTGATACAAAATCCAGAGACAAAAGCCTGAGCAAGCGCCTCAGACTCGCACTTTCTTCATATCCTGTAGAGTTCTTCTCATGGTTTGTAGATCGGGCCTGCCATAACTACGTCCCCAAACCTAAGCTGAGTTTGTGTTTTCAGACTTCTGTCCTCAATGTCTTGGGCCCCACACCCTCCAGGCTGGGCCCCTGGAGCCACACATTAGGACTGTGCCTACCAATCCATGGGAATTCTGCCCATTCCATGGTCCAAAATCGTACAAATTAGGAGAAACCTCCAAAGTCCCTGAGGCCATCCCAATAGTGTAGGTCTCCCGGATCAAACAAGGGCTGTCTGACACCAGCTGATAATCGACCTCCACTCATACCATAGATGGATGTCCCCAGAGAAGAAGATTGAACCAGACAGGACCCGAGGCCATAATAGGATCCATTGCTTTGGGTTACAGGCATGTGTCCTCAAAAGCATGATTCCAATACGAGCATAGGGGTTTTCCTGAGGCACCCATCAGAACTCATCTCGTCTCCACAAGGAAACCTGTGCATGGGAGCCATGTCCAAAGCTTAGGAGAGTACTTCAGGGTCCCGGTGCCAACGCCCCATTCCAAGGCCCTCATGGACACAAAAACACATTAGGACCCATCCTCAGGAAAGTCCATTTCAACTCAGCCACCCCGGTTGCTCCGGCAGAGCCATCAGATCTAAACTGTCTTGTTGCTAGGAGACAATTGGAATGTGAGGCGGGCTTCCCAGGCATTCATCCGCGAACGGTGCTCTGGAGTCATTCCATATGGGATGTCCTGGAGCTGTCCAACAGGTCTCAAATGTCCCGCAGAAGGAATCCTTGAAGGGGGCATCCCACAACTCCCAACGTGGGAAAACCTCAATGGCCTCGATATTCCGCTCCCTTCATGAAGCGGCCGTCATGCTCAGAAACTCCAACCTGAGCCAAAGTCTGATCCTCGCCCTGACTTCAGATGCATGAGATATTGGTTCAGATCTGCAGGGGGTACCTGCCGTGCCCTCGCCCTGAAACCCAAGTCTAGCTTGTCTTCTCAGACTTCCGTCCTCACACTCCTGGCCCCGAAGCCCTCAAGTTTGGCAATTCCGGACCCACAATGCAGCACTGTGCCTGCCCTCTGGAAAAAAAATGATTGCCTCATGAGCTGCCCAGGCACCTTAAATGAGGGTAAACCTACACAGAACTCGACTTTACCCAAATTACATAGTCTAACCTGGGCACTAATGCACTGTCGAACACAACCTGAGCCCGGACCTCCTGACCAACACCCAGAAATCTGACCGCACACTGAGCACATAAAACCCGCCATGGCCTTAGGTCATCATCTCTTTCCTACCTCAGTTTTCAGGCTTCAGAACCGAGACCTTATCTCCAATCACTGCCCAGGGGTGAGTGTGATGCAGAAGTCAGAACTCCTCCTTACCCATGGCAAGAACCCTTGTGGTTGGCACGTTGTCCAGCGTTCAGTGTAGGAGAAACCAGCATTCATTCTGAGGCCCCGCCCATTCTTGAGTGCGACGAGGGCATACACACGCATTGTGACCCTCAGCATGAGTCCTGTCCTCTAGTAAGTCCTCTCAATGGCTGGACCATTAGATGTCATAATGGGCTTGACATGTCCCTAGGCACCAATTTTTAACCAGATTTCTGAGTGTCCAGTCGCCCCTCACCAGGGCTCTACTCTGGAATCCATCATTTAGTGGGACACCTGAGGTTAAAAAAGAAAACAACAACAACAACAACAACAACAACAAAAACGGACTTCTTCCAGCCCACAAAATGACCCCAAACTCTTTGGACGGGGCCAAACCACCAGAGATTAAGACTCGTCCATTTCCCATGAAGTCACCCAGAAATTCCACGACCATGAGTGACACGATATCCAGAGACAAAAACTTGAGCAGGAGCCTCACACTCGCCCTTCTTTCAAATCCCGAGGAGTTCTCCTCATGGTCTGTAGATCAGTCCTGCCATACCTATGACCCGAAACATAAGCCGAGTTTGTGTTTTCAGACAACTGTCCAAACAGCCCTGGCCTACACAACCTACAGGCTCAGGCCCCTGGAGCCAAACCTGAGGACTGTACTTGCCCTCTCCAAGGGAATTGTGTGTGCCCATTCCAATGGCCACAACCCTTCTAATAGGATAAACCTCCAAAGTCCCTGCTCCATCTCAATAGTGGTGGCTTCCCAGGAAAGACAGGGGCAATCTGAGCCCAAGTGAGCACCTACCTGCACTCAGACACATAGACAGATGTGCCCAGAGGTAAAAAGGAAAGAACAGGCCCCTAGGCACTAATCAGATCCATTGCTTTGGTTTCCAGGCATCTCTCCTCAGAGGCCTGGATTTCAAAAGCAGCATATAGCAGTTTCTTGACTCAACCATCAGAAAATATCTCATCTACACATGGGAAACTTGCACGTTGGAGCTCGGTCAAAGCCTCTGTTTAGGAGAACCCTTTAGGGCCCCAGTGCCACCGCTTCATTCCAAGGTCTCCATAGACACAAAAGCACGTTAGGACCCATCCCCAGGGGTGTCCATTTCAACTCAGCGTCCTCGGTTGCTCCCCACAGATCCAGGAGATCTAACCTGTCTTGTTGCTGGGAGACAATTGGAATGCGAGGTGGGCTACCCAGCCATCCATCCTTAGAATCCTGCTCAGAATCATTAACCTGGAGCCAAACAACAGGTCTCAATTGTCCTGCAGAAGACTCTCTGCAGTTTGGAGCTTTTCACAACTCCCATCGTGGGAAAACACCCATGGCCTCGTGATGCCCCCCCCATTCATGAAGGGGCCATCAGGGACAGAAACTCCAACCTGAGCGATCGTCTGATCCTCGCCCTGACTTCAGATACACGAGATCTCGATTCAGGTCTGTAGATTGTGCCTGCCATGGCCTCACCCAGAAACCTAAGCCTAGCTTGTGTTCTCAGACTTTTGTCGTCAGACTACTGGCCCACAAGCCCTCCAGTTTGGCAATCCAGAACTACAATGCAGCACTCTGCCGGCCCTCCAGAAGAAAAACATTGTCCTCTGGGGCTACCCAGTAACCCCAAATGAGGATCAACCTGCACCGACCTTGGCTGTACTTCAAATACATAGGCTGACCAGGGCACTAATGCCCTTTCTGACACAGCCTGAGCCTGGACCCCCTGGACCCTCCCAGACAGCTGGCCGCACACTGAGCACATCGAGCCGCCATGGCCTTAGGTCATCATCTCTTCCCAACCACGGTTTTCAGGTTTCAGAACCTAGACCTTATCTCCAATCACTGTCCATGTTGAAGGTGATGCAGAAATCAGAACTCCTTCCCCATGGCAAGAAACCTTGTGTTTGCATGTTGTCCAACGTTCAGTGTCCTTGAAACCAGTGTGGCCCATGAGGCCCCGCCCATGCTCGCGGGCCACATTGGTCACAAAAACACATTGTGACGCTCAGGCTGAGCCCAGTCCTCAAGTAAGGCCACTCAGTGGCTGGATGAAGAGATAGAATATTGGGATTGCCATGCCCCTAGGCCCCAATTTTTAACCATAGTTCGGGTTGTCCCTTCAGTCTTCCCCACGGCTTGGCTTTGGAATTCCTCTTTTGGTGGGACACCTGAAGTAACAAAACTGAAAGGAGACCTCCCATCCCACAGATTGACGAAAAGCATTTGGGAATCGGGCCAAATCCTCAGAGAGGAAGATTCGTCCATGGCCCATGAGGCCTCCCCGACATTCCACGGCCATCGCTGATACAAAATCCAGAGACAAAAGCCTGAGCAAGCGCCTCAGACTCGCACTTTCTTCATATCCTGAAGAGTTCTTCTCATGGTTTGTAGATCGGGCCTGCCATAACTACGTCCCCAAACCTAAGCTGAGTTTGTGTTTTCAGACTTCTGTCCTCAATGTCTTGGGCCCCACACCCTCCAGGCTGGGCCCCTGGAGCCACACATTAGGACTGTGCCTACCAATCCATGGGAATTCTGCCCATTCCATGGTCCAAAAATCGTACAAATTAGGAGAAACCTCCAAAGTCCCTGAGGCCATCCCAATAGTGTAGGTCTCCCGGAACAAACAAGGGCTGTCTGACACCAGCTGATAATCGACCTCCACTCATACCATAGATGGATGTCCCCAGAGAAGAAGATTGAACCAGACAGGACCCTAGGCCATAATAGGATCCATTGCATTGGGTTACAGGCATGTGTCCTCAAAAGCCTGTTTCCAATATGAGCATAGGGGTTTTCCTGAGGCACCCATCAGAACTCATCTCGTCTCCACAAGGAAACCTGTGCATGGGAGCCATGTCCAAAGCTTAGGAGAGTACTTCAGGGTCCCGGTGCCAACGCCCCATTCCAAGGTCCTCATGGACACAAAAACACATTAGGACCCATCCTCAGGAAAGTCCATTTCAACTCAGCCACCCCGGTTGCTCCGGCAGAGCCATCAGATCTAAACTGTCTTGTTGCTAGGAGACAATTGGAATGTGAGGCGGGCTTCCCAGGCATTCATCCCCGAACGGTGCTCTGGAGTCATTCCATATGGGATGTCCTGGAGCTGTCCAACAGGTCTCAATTGTCCCGCAGAAGGAATCCTTAAAGGGGGCATCCCACAACTCCCAACGTGGGAAAACCTCAATGGCCTCGATATTCCGCTCCCTTCATGAAGCGGCCGTCATGCTCAGAAACTCCAACCTGAGCCAACGTCTGATCCTCGCCCTGACTTCAGATGCATGAGATATTGGTTCAGATCTGCAGGGGGTACCTGCCGTGCCCTCGCCCTGAAACCAAAGTCTAGCTTGTCTTCTCAGACTTCCGTCCTCACACTCCTGGCCCCGAAGCCCTCAAGTTTGGCAATTCCGGACCCACAATGCAGCACTGTGCCTGCCCTCTAGAAAAAAAATGATTGCCTCATGAGCTGCCCAGGCACCTTAAATGAGGGTAAACCTACACAGAACTCGACTTTACCCAAATTATATAGTCTAACCTGGGCACTAATGCACTGTCGAACACAACCTGAGCCCGGACCTCCTGACCAACACCCAGAAATCTGACCGCACACTGAGCACAAAAAACCCGCCATGGCCTTAGGTCATCATCTCTTTCCTACCTCAGTTTTCAGGCTTCAGATCCGAGACCTTATCTCCAATCACTGCCCAGGGGTGAGTGTGATGCAGAAGTCAGAACTCCTCCTTACCCATGGCAAGAACCCTTTTGGTTGGCACGTTGTCCAACGTTCAGTGTAGGAGAAACCAGCATTCACCCTGAGGCCCCGCCCATTCTTGATGCGACGAGGGCATACACACGCATTGTGACCCTCAGCATGAGTCCTGTCCTCTAGTAAGTCCTCTCAGTGGCTGGACCATTAGATGTCATAATGGGCTTGACATGTCCCTAGGCCCCAATTTTTAACCAGATTTCTGATTGTCCAGTCGACCCTCCCTAGGGCTCTACTCTGGAATCCATCATTTGGTGGGACACCTGAGGTTAAAAAAGAAAACAACAACAACAACAACAACAACAACAAAAAAAAAAAAACGGACTTCTTCCAGCCCACAGAATGACCCCAAACTCTTTGGACGGGGCCAAACCAGCAGAGAGTAAGACTCGTTCATTTCCCATGAAGTCACCCAGAAATTCCACGACCATGAGTGACACGATATCCAGAGACAAAAACTTGAGCAGGAGCCTCACACTCGCCCTTCTTTCAAATCCCGAAGAGTTCTCCTCATGGTCTGTAGATCAGTCCTGCCATACCTATGACCCGAAACATAAGCCGAGATTGTGTTTCCAGACAACTGTCCAAACAGCCCTGGCCTACACAACCTACAGGCTCAGGCCCCTGGAGTCAAACCTGAGGACTGTACTTGCCCTCTCCAAGGGAATTGTGTGTGCCCATTCCAATGGCCACAACCCTTCTAATAGGATAAACCTCCAAAGTCCCTGATCCATTTCAATAATGGTGGCTTCCCAGGAAAGACAGGGGCAATCTGAGCCCAACTGAGCACCTACCTGCACTCAGACCCATAGACAGATGTGCCCAGAGGTAAAAAGGAAAGAACAGGCCCCTAGGCACTAATCAGATCCATTGCTTTGGTTTCCAGGCATCTCTCCTCAGAGGCCTGGATTTCAAAATCAGCATATAGCTGTTTCATGACTCACCCATCAGAAAACATCTCATCTACACATGGGAAACTTGCACATTGGAGCTGTGTCAAAGCCTCTGTTTAGGAGTAACCTTTAGGGCCCCAGTGCCACCGCTTCATTCCAAGGTCTCCATAGACACAAAAGCACGTTAGGACCCATCCCCAGGTGTGTCCATTTCAACTCAGCGTCCTCGGTTGCTCCCCACAGATCCAGGAGATCTAACCTGTCTGGTTGCTAGGAGACAATTGGAATGCGAGGTGGGATACCCAGCCATCCATCCTTAGATCCCTGCTCAGAATCATTGGCCTGGAGCCAAACAACAGGTCTCAATTGTCCTGCAGAAGACTCTCTGCAGTTTGGAGCTTTTCACAACTCCCATCGTGGGAAAACACCCATGGCCTCGTGATGCCCCCCCCATTCATGAAGGGGCCATCAGGGACAGAAACTCCAACCTGAGCGATCGTCTGATCCTCGCCCTGACTTCAGATGCACGAGATCTCGATTCAGGTCTGTAGATTGTGCCTGCCATGGCCTCACCCAGAAACCTAAGCCTAGCTTGTGTTCTCAGACTTTTGTCGTCAGACTACTGGCCCACAAGCCCTCCAGTTTGGCAATCCAGAACTACAATGCAGCACTCTGCCGGCCCTCCAGAAGAAAAACATTGTCCTCTGGGGCTACCCAGTAACCCCAAATGAGGATCAACCTGCACCGACCTTGGCTGTACTTCAAATACATAGGCTGACCAGGGCACTAATGCCCTTTCTGACACAGCCTGAGCCTGGACCCCCTGGACCCTCCCAGACAGCTGGCCGCACACTGAGCACATCGAGCCGCCATGGCCTTAGGTCATCATCTCTTCCCAACCACGGTTTTCAGGTTTCAGAACCTAGACCTTATCTCCAATCACTGTCCATGTTGAAGGTGATGCAGAAATCAGAACTCCTTCCCCATGGCAAGAAACCTTGTGTTTGCATGTTGTCCAACGTTCAGTGTCCTTGAAACCAGTGTGGCCCATGAGGCCCCGCCCATGCTCGCGGGCCACATTGGTCACAAAAACACATTGTGACGCTCAGGCTGAGCCCAGTCCTCAAGTAAGGCCACTCAGTGGCTGGATGAAGAGATAGAATATTGGGATTGCCATGCCCCTAGGCCCCAATTTTTAACCATAGTTCGGGTTGTCCCTTCAGTCTTCCCCACGGCTTGGCTTTGGAATTCCTCTTTTGGTGGGACACCTGAAGTAACAAAACTGAAAGGAGACCTCCCATCCCACAGATTGACGTAAAGCATTTGGGAATCGGGCCAAATCCTCAGAGAGGAAGATTCGTCCATGGCCCATGAGGCCTCCCCGACATTCCACGGCCATCGCTGATACAAAATCCAGAGACAAAAGCCTGAGCAAGCGCCTCAGACTCGCACTTTCTTCATATCCTGAAGAGTTCTTCTCATGGTTTGTAGATCGGGCCTGCCATAACTACGTCCCCAAACCTAAGCTGAGTTTGTGTTTTCAGACTTCTGTCCTCAATGTCTTGGGCCCCACACCCTCCAGGCTGGGCCCCTGGAGCCACACATTAGGACTGTGCCTACCAATCCATGGGAATTCTGCCCATTCCATGGTCCAAAAATCGTACAAATTAGGAGAAACCGCCAAAGTCCCTGAGGCCATCCCAATAGTGTAGGTCTCCCGGAACAAACAAGGGCTGTCTGACACCAGCTGATAATCGACCTCCACTCATACCATAGATGGATGTCCCCAGAGAAGAAGATTGAACCAGACAGGACCCTAGGCCATAATAGGATCCATTGCATTGGGTTACAGGCATGTGTCCTCAAAAGCCTGTTTCCAATATGAGCATAGGGGTTTTCCTGAGGCACCCATCAGAACTCATCTCGTCTCCACAAGGAAACCTGTGCATGGGAGCCATGTCCAAAGCTTAGGAGAGTACTTCAGGGTCCCGGTGCCAACGCCCCATTCCAAGGTCCTCATGGACACAAAAACACATTAGGACCCATCCTCAGGAAAGTCCATTTCAACTCAGCCACCCCGGTTGCTCCGGCAGAGCCATCAGATCTAAACTGTCTTGTTGCTAGGAGACAATTGGAATGTGAGGCGGGCTTCCCAGGCATTCATCCCCGAACGGTGCTCTGGAGTCATTCCATATGGGATGTCCTGGAGCTGTCCAACAGGTCTCAATTGTCCCGCAGAAGGAATCCTTAAAGGGGGCATCCCACAACTCCCAACGTGGGAAAACCTCAATGGCCTCGATATTCCGCTCCCTTCATGAAGCGGCCGTCATGCTCAGAAACTCCAACCTGAGCCAACGTCTGATCCTCGCCCTGACTTCAGATGCATGAGATATTGGTTCAGATCTGCAGGGGGTACCTGCCGTGCCCTCGCCCTGAAACCCAAGTCTAGCTTGTCTTCTCAGACTTCCGTCCTCACACTCCTGGCCCCGAAGCCCTCAAGTTTGACAATTCCGGACCCACAATGCAGCACTCTGCCTGCCCTCTAGAAAAAAAAATTATTGCTTCATGAGCTGCCCAGGCAACATAAATGAGGGTAAACCTACACAACCTTCGACTTTACCCAAATTATATAGTCTAACCTGGGCACTAATGCACTGTCGAACACAACCTGAGCCCGGACCTCCTGAGCAACACCAGGAAAGCTGACCGCACACTGAGCACATAAAACCCGCCATGGCCTTAGGTCATCATCTCTTTCCTACCTCAGTTTTCAGACTTCAAAACCGAGACTTTATCTCCAATCACTGCCCAGGGGTGAGTGTGATGCAGAAATCAGAACTCCTCCTTACCCATGGCAAGAACCCTTGTGGTTGGCACGTTGTCCAACGTTCAGTGTAGGAGAAACCAGCATTCACCCTGCGGCCCCGCCCATTCTTGAGTGCGACGAGTGCATACACACGCATTGTGACCCTCAGCATGAGTCCTGTCCTCTAGTAAGTCCTCTCAGTGGCTGGACCATTAGATGTCATAATGGGCTTGACATGTCCCTAGGCCCCAATTTTTAACCAGATTTCTGATTGTCCAGTCGCCCCTCCCCAGGGCTCTACTCTGGAATCCATCATTTGGTGGGACACCTGAGGTTAAAAATGAAAACAACAACAACAACAACAACAAAATAAAACGTACTTCTTCCAGCCCACAGAATGACCCCAAACTCTTTGGACGGGGCCAAACCACCAGAGAGTAAGACTCGTCAATTTCCCACGAAGTCACCCAGAAATTCCACGACCATGAGTGACACGATATCCAGAGACAAAAACTTGAGCAGGAGCTTCACACTCGCCCTTCTTTCAAATCCCGAAGAGTTCCCCTCATGGTCTGTAGATCAGTCCTGCCATACCTATGACCAGAAACATAAGCCGAGTTTGTGTTTTCAGACAACTGTCCAAACAGCCCTGGCCTACACAACCTACAGGCTCAGGCCCCTGGAGCCAAACCTGAGGACTGTACTTGCCCTCTCCAAGGGAATTGTGTGTGCCCATTCCAATGGCCAAAACCCTTCTAATAGGATAAACCTCCAAAGACGGTGATCCATCTCAATAGTGGTGGCTTCCCAGGAAAAACAGGGGCAATCTGAGCCCAACTGAGCACCTACCTGCACTCAGACCCATAGACAGATGTGCCCAGAGGTAAAAAGGAAAGAACAGGCCCCTAGGCACTAATCAGATCCATTGCTTTGGTTTCCAGGCATCTCTCCTCAGAGGCCTGGATTTCAAAAGCAGCATATAGCTGTTTCTTGACTCACCCATCAGAAATCATCTCATCTACACATGGGAAACTTGCACATTGGAGCTGTGTCAAAGCCTCTGTTTATGAGAACCCTTTAGGGCCCCAGTGCCACCGCTTCATTCCAAGGTCTCCATAGACACAAAAGCACGTTAGGACCCATCCCCAGGGGTGTCCATTTCAACTCAGCGTCCTCGGTTGCTCCCCACAGATCCAGGAGATCTAACCTGTCTTGTTGCTGGGAGACAATTGGAATGCGAGGTGGGCTACCCAGCCATCCATCCTTAGAACCCTGCTCAGAATCATTGGCCTGGAGCCAAACAACAGGTCTCAATAGTCCTGCAGAAGACTCTCTGCAGTTTGGAGCTTTTCACAACTCCCATCGTCGGAAAACACCCATGGCCTAGTGATGCCCACCCCTTTCATGAAGGGGCCATCAGGGACAGAAACTCCAACCTGAGCGATCGTCTGATCCTCGCCCTGACTTCAGATGCACGAGATCTCGATTCAGGTCTGTAGATTGTGCCTGCCATGGCCTCACCCAGAAACCTAAGCCTAGCTTGTGTTCTCAGACTTTTGTTGTCAGACTACTGGCCCACAAGCCCTCCAATTTGGCAATCCAGAACTACAATGCAGCACTCTGCCGGCCCTCCAGGGGAAAAACATTGTCCTCTGGGTCTACCCAGTAACCCCAAATGAGGATCAACCTGCACCGACCTTGGCTGTACTTCAAATACATAGGCTGACCAGGGCACTAATGCCCTTTCTGACACAGCCTGAGCCTGGAACCCCTAAACCTCCCAGACAGCTGGCCGCACACTGAGCACATCCAGCCGCCATGGCCTTAGGTCGTCATATCTTCCCAACCTCGGTTTTCAGGTTTCAGAACCTAGACCTTATCTCCAATCACTGCCCAGGGTTGAAGGTGATGTAGAAATCAGAACTCCTTCCCCATGGCAAGAAACCTTGTGGTTGGCATGTTGTCCAACTTTCAGTGTAGTTGAAACCAGTGTGGCCCATGAGGCCCCGCCCATGCTCCCGGGCCACATTGGTCACAAACACACATTGTGACGCTCAGGCTGAGCCAAGTCCTCAAGTAAGGCCACTCAGTGGCTGGATGAAGAGATAGAATATTGGGCTTGCCATGCCCCTAGGCCCCAATTTTTAACCATAGTTCGGGTTGTCCCTTCAGTCTTCCCCACGGCTTGGCTTTGGAATTCCTCTTTTGGTGGGACACCTGAGGTAACAAAACTGAAATGAGACCTCCCATCCCACAGATTGACGAAAAGCAATTGGGAATCGGGCCAAATCCTCAGAGAGGAAGATTCGTCCATGGCCCATGAGGCCTCCCCGACATTCCACGGCCATCGCTGATACAAAATCCAGAGACAAAAGCCTGAGCAAGTGCCTGAGACTCGCACTTTCTTCATATCCTGAAGAGTTCTTCTCATGGTATGTAGATCGGTCCTGCCATACCTACGTCCCCAAACCTAAGCTGAGTTTGTGTTTTCAGACTTCCTAATCTCTAGGGTTGTGGCGAATGGATTGGGTACAGTTTTCTTGGAGAGGACTGGCACAGTCCTTCAGTGTGTCTCCATAGGCCCTAGCCTGGAGGGTGTGTGGGTCCGGGCTGTGGGCACAGAAGTCTGAAAACACAAACTCGGCTTGGGTGTGGAGCCGAGAGCATGGCAGGATGGACCCACAGACCGTGAGAGGAGATCCTCAGCTTATGAAAGAAGGGCAAATGGGAGGCAGTCACGCAAGCTTTTGTCTTTGGATGTTTTGTCTCCCATAGCCGTGGAATGTAGGGGTGACCTCAGGGGCTATGGAAGAGTCTCCCTCTCTGAGGAGTTGGTCCAGCTCTTAAGATTTTGGGGACATTTTGTGGGAAGGGTGGAGTCCTGCTGTCTGGCTCAGGTGTTCTTCCAGGAGAGGGACTCCAGATCACAGTCCTGGGTTCGAGCAAATGGAATACTCGAGCTCTTGTGAAGATTGGGATCATAGGGGATTGGCAAGCCCCATATGCGGGCTCTTGGTCGAGGCCCTGAGAGACCTTACTTCGACATGGGGCCCATGCTGATGGTCCCAATGCGAGTTTGTACCCAAGGAGGCCCTCAAGTTTAGGCTTGGCCTCAGGGGCCATGAAGGTTTCTCCTACACTGAAGGTATGACTCCATGCCAACAGCAAGTTTTCCAGCCATGGGGAAGGAGAAGATCTGATTTGTGCTTCAGTTACCCACGTTTGCCAGGATTTGATATAATATCTAGGGTCAGATGTCTGAAAACCCAGGTTGGGAAGAGATGACGGCATAAGGCCATGGCCTGTCTGATGTGCTTAGTGTGCATCCAGCTGTTTCCTTGTCTTCGGGACGTCAGGCTGTGTCAGACAGAGCATTACTGACCAGGGTAGCCTTTCCAGTTAGGGTGCGGTCGAGGCCAGAGCAGGTTGGTTCTCATTTGTGGTTTCTGGAGAGCCCCATAGGGCAACGTTTTTCTTCTGGTGGGAAGGCAGAAAACTGTGTTGTGGTTCTGGAATTCCCAGTCCGGAGGGCTTGTTTGCCAGGAGTGTGAAGAGGGAAGTCTGAAAACAAAAGCTAGCGTTAGGTTTGGGGCATGGCAGGCCCACTCTGCAGAGACTGAATCAAGATCTCCTGCATCTGAGGTCAGGGCGAGTATCAGACGTTGCCTCAGGTTGGAGTTTGTGTCCATTATGGCCCCTTCCTGAAGGGGGTGGGGGCGTCATGAGGCCAGGGAGGTTTCCCAACGCTGGGAGTTATGAGCTGCCCCAAACATCAAGGTTTCCTCTGTAGGACAGTCGAGTACTATGAGATGGTTCTAGGATGACCCCTACAGAAAGACTCGAGAGAAGGGGTCTAAGCATGAATGTCTGCAAATGCCACCTCACATTCCCACTGGCTGCTTGGGGCAAGGCAGGCTCAATCTGCAGGCTCTTGGGCGGGTTTCTCAGAGGGCTGAGTTGAAATGGACTCTCCTGAGGATGAGTCATACTGTGGGTTGGTGGCCATGGAGACCTTGGAATGTGGCGGTGGCTCAGGGACTCTGCAGGTTTCTCCAAACCGAAGGGTTTGACACAGCTCCAACAATGAAGCTTCCCATGTGGAGACAATAGTTGTTCTGTTTGGTGTCTCAGGAAAGCCCCAGATGCTGGTCTTCAAACCCAGGCCTCTGAGGAGTGACACCTGGAAACCAAAGCAAGAGTTCAGATTAGGGCCCAGGGGCCTGTCTGGTTCAATCTACTGTCTCTGCCGACATCTGTCTGTGTTTCTGCATGGAGGTAGTTGCTCAGCTTGTGTCAGGATGCCTTTGTCCAGAGTGGCTTATAGTAGTGGGATGTCCTCGGGGGCATTGATGTTTCTCCTATTCTGTGGGGTTATGGGCAATGGAATGGGCATAGTCTCCTTGGAGAGAGCAGGACAGTCCTGTGGTGTGGCTCCAGAGGCCCCAGCCTGGCGGCTGTGTGGGCCAGGGCTGTGGGGACAGACATCCAAAAACACAAACTCGGCTGAGGTTTGGGGCTGAGGTTATGGCAGGAGTGATCTACAGTCTGTGAGGGGAGCTCATTGTGATTAGAAAGTAAGGCGAGTGAAAGGCGGTCGTTCAGGCTTATGTCTCTGGATGTTGTATTCATGATGGTCATTTAATGTAAGCATGGTCTCATGGGCCATGGAAGTCTCCCTCTCTGGTGATTTGTCCGGCTCCCAAGAGATTGGGGTCATTTTGTGGGAAGGGAGGAGTCCTGTTTTCTGCCTCATGTGTCCCCACAATAGAGGGATTCTAGAGCAGAGCACTGGGTACATACAACTGGAATACCCACCCTCTGGTTAGGCCTGGGGTCCATTGGGCATGGCAAGCCCATATGCAGATTCTTGGTCCAGCCACTGAGAGACGTTACTTGAATAGTGGACTCATGCTGAGGGTCACAATGTGTGTTTGTGCCCAAGGTGGTCCTCAATATTGGGCGGGACCTCATTGAGCTTGCAGGTTTCTCCTACAGTGAACCTTGGACATGCCAACCTCAGGGTTTCTTGCCATGGGGAAGGAGTTTTGATTTCTGCATCACGTTCACCTCTGGGCACTAATTGGAGATAAGGTCTAGGTTCTGAAGCCTGAAAACCGAGGTTTGGAAGAGATGACGACCTAAGGCCACGGCGGGTCCGATGTGTTCAGTTTGGGGCCAGCTTTCTAGGTGTCGTTCAGGAGGTCTGCACTCAGGCTGTGCCAGACAGGGCATTCGTGCCCAGATACGCTGTATAATTGGGGTACAGTTGAGTGACATGCAGAAGATAATTATTTGGGGTTTCTCCGTAGCCCCATAAGGCAAAGTCTTTCTTCTGGAGGGCAGGCAGAGTGCTGCATTCTGGCTCCGGAACTGCCAAACTGGAGGCCTTGCGGCCAGGAATGCAAGGATGTAAGTCTGAGAACTGAAGCTTTGCTTTGGTTTCAGGGCGAGGAAATGGCAGGCACACTCTGCAGAGCTGAATTTAGATTTCATGCATCTGAGGTCAGGGCGAGGTTCATATATTGGCTCAGGTTGGAGTTTCTGTCCATGATGGCCCCTTCATGAAGGGGGGTCATCACAAGCCATTGGTGTTTTCCCATGATGGCAGTAGTGAGATGCTCCAAACCACAAGGATTTTCTTCGGGTCAGTTGAAACCTATTGGATGGCTCCAGGACATCCCATATGGAACAATTGCAGAGCAGGGATCTAAGGATGGATGCATGGGAAGCCCGCCTCACATTGCAGTTGTCTCCTAGCAAATAGACAGGTTTGATATGCTGGCTCTGTCAGAGCAACCAAGGGGGCTGAGTTGAAATGGACTCTCCTGAGGATGGATGCTAATGTGGGTTTGTGTCCATGGAGACCTTGGAATGGGGCGTTGGTGCATGGGCCCTGAAGGATTCTCCTAACCGGAGGTTTTGAGACATCTCCAAAGGACAAGTTTCCCATGTGGAGACGAGATTTGTTCTGATTGGTGCCTCAGGAAACCCCCATATACTGTTATTGGAATATAGGCCTCTGAAGAGAAATAACTGGAAACCAAAGCAATGGCTCCGTTTAGAGCCTAGGGGCCTGTCCGGTTGAATCTTCTTCTCTGTGTACATCCATCTAAGGTATTAGTGGAGTTAGATGCTCAGCTGGTGTCAGATGGCCCTTGTTTGTCCCAGGCGGCCTACACTATTGTGAAGGCCTTGGGGACTTTGGAGGTTTCTCCTAATTTTATGATTATGGACAATGGAATGGGCAGAATTCCCGTGGAGAGGGAAGGCACAGTTTTGATGTGGCTCCAGGGGCCCCAGCCTGCAGGGTGTGTGCACCAGGACTGTGGAGACAGAAGTCTAAAACACAAACTCAGTTTAGGTTTAGGGACGTAGGTATGGCAGGCCCGATCTACAGACCGTGAGGAGAATTCTTCCAGATATAAAGAAAGAGAGATTGTGAGGCACTTGTTCAGGCTTTTGTTTCTGGATTTTGTGTCAACGATGGGCGTGGAATGTCCGGGAGGCCTCATGGGCCATGGACGAGTCTTCCGCTCTGTGGATTTGGCCCGATTCCAATTGTTTTGGGTCAAACTGTGGGATGGGAGGAGTCCTTTCAGTTTTGTTACCTCAGGTGTCCCACCAAAAGAGGGATTCCAAAGCCGAGCCCTGGGGAGGGGAGACTGGACAACCAGAAATCTGGTTAAAAATTGGGGCCTAGGGGCATGACAAGCCCAATATGCTGTCTTTTGGTCCAGCCACTGAGAGGCCTTACTTGAGAACTGGGCTCACGTTGAGGGTCAGAATGCATGTTTGTGAACGACTTGGTCCTCAAGCATCTGCAGGGCCTCATGGGCCACACTGGTTTCAACTACATTTTACGTTGGACAACAGGCCAACCACAAGGTTTCTTGCCATGGGGAAGGAGTTCTGATTCCTGCATCATGTTCAACCCTGGGTGGTGACTGGAGATAAGGTTTAGGTTCTGAAGCCTGAAAACCGAGGTTGGAAAGAGATGGTGACCTAAGGCCATGGCGGGTCTGATGTGCTCAGTGTGTGGCTAGCTGGGTGGGTGCGAGCCAGGAGGTTCAGTCTCAGGCTGTGCCAGAAAGGGCAGTAGTGCCCAGGGCAGCCTGTATAATTGGGGTCCAGTCAAGTGGCATGCAGGTTGATCCTCATTTGGGGAATCTGGGTAGCCCCAGAGGGCAAAGTTTTTCTTCCGGAAAGCAGGCAGAGTGCTGCCTTGTAGTTCTGGAATTGCCAAACTGGAGGGCTTGTGGGCCAGGAATGTGAGGATGGAAGTTTAGAACACAAACTAGACTTACGTTTCTGGGCAAGGGCACAGCAGGCACACTCTGCAGAGCTGAATCAAGATGTCCTGCATCTGAAGTCAGGGCGAGGATCAGATGATCGCTCAGGTTGGAGCTTCTGTCCCTGATGGCCCCTTCATGAAGCGCAGGGGGCGGGATCACGAGGCCATGGAGGTTTTCCCACGATGGGAGTTGTGAGATGCTCCAAACAGTAAAGATTCTTCTGCGGGACTATTGAGACCTGTTGGTTGGCTCCAGGACTTCCCATACAGCATCACTCTGAGAATGGTTCTAAGTATGGATGGCTGGGAAGCCTGCCTCTCATTCCAATCATCTCCTAGCGACAAGACGGGTTAGATCTGCTGGATCAGGGGGAGCAACTGAGGGGGCTGAGTTGAAATGGACTCTCCTGTGGATGGGTCCTAATGTGGGTGTGTCTCCATGGAGACCTTGGAATGAGGCGCTGGGACCGGGAACCTGAAATGTCCTTCTAACCAGAGGCTTTGAGAGAGCTCCAACATGCAAGTTTCCCATGTGTAAACGAGATTTGTTCTGATGGGTGCCTCAGGAAAAGCCCTCAGCTGGTATTGGAAACCAGGCTTTTGAAGAGACATGCCTGTAAACCAAAGCTATGGATCCCATTATGGCCTGGGGTCCTGTCTGGTCAATCTTCTTCTCTGGGGACATCCATCTATGGTATGAGTGGAGGTAGATGCTCAGCTGGTGTCAGACGGCCCTTTTTTGTCCCGGACAACCTACACCATTGGTATGGCCTCAGGGAATTTGGAGGTTTCTCCTAATTTGTATAGTTTTGGATAATGGAATGGGCAGAATTCCCATGGATTGGTAAGGCACATTCCTAATGTGTGGTTCCAGGGGCCCAGCCTGGAGGGTGTGTGGCCCAGGACTTTGAGGACAGAACTCAAAAAACACAAACTCAGCTTAGGTTTGGGGACGTAGGTATGGCACGGCCGAACTACAAATCATGAGAAGAACTCTTCAGGATATGAAGAAAGAGCGAGTCTGAGGCGCTTGCTTAGGCTTTTGTCTCGGGATTTTGTATCAGCGATGGCCGTGGAATGTCGGGGAGGCCTCATGAGCCATGGACGAATCTTCCTCTCTGTGGATTTGGCCCTATCCCAATTCTTTTTCGTGAATCTGTGGAATGGGAGGACTCCTTTAGGTTTGTTACCTGAGGTGTCCCACCAAAAGAGGAATTCCAAAGCAGAGCCCTGGGCAAGAGTGAAGGGACAACCCGAACTTGGTTAAAAATTGGGGTCTAGGGGCATGGCAAGCCCAATATGCTCTTTCTTCATGCAGCCACTGAGAGGCCTTGCCTGAGGACCGGGCTCAGGCTGAGGGTCACAATGTGTGTTTGAGACCAATGTGGCCCTCAAGCGTGGGCTGGGTCTCATGTGCCACACTGGTTTCAACTACACTGAAAGTTGGACAACATGCCAACCACGAGGTTTCTTGCCAAGGGAACGAGTTCGGATTTCTGCAACATTTTCAAACCTGGGCAGTGATTGGAGATAAGGTCAAGGTTCTGAAGCCTGAAAACCGAGGTTGGGTAGAGATGACGACCTATGGCCATGGCGGGTCCGATGTGCTCAGTGTGTGGCCAGCTGTCTGGGTGGGGCCAGGAGTTCCAGGCTCAGGCTGTGTCAGAATGGGCAATTGTGCCCACTTCAGCCTATATATTTGGTGTACAGCCAAATGGCGTGCAGGTTGATCCTCATTTGGGGTTTCTGGGTAGCCCCAGAGGGCAATGATCTTCTTCCAGGGAGCAGGCAGAGTGCCGCATTGTATTTCTGGATTGCCAAACTGGAGTGCTTATGGGCCGGTAGTCTGAGGACGGAACTCCGAGAACACAAGCAAGGCTTAGGTTTTATGTGTGAGGACATGGCAGGCACAATCTACAGACCTGAATCGAGATCTCTTGCACCTGAAGTCAGGTTGAGCATCAGACGATGCCTCAGGTTTGACTTTCTGTCCCTGATGGCCCCTTCATAAAGGGGGGGAATCACGAGGCCGTGGGGGTTTTCCCACCATGGGAGTTGTGAGAAGCTCCAAACTGCAAAGATTCTACTGTGGGACAATTGAGACCAGTTGGTTGGCTCCAGGCCAACGATTCTGAGCAGGGTTCTAAGGATCGATGGCTGGGTAGCCCACCTCGCATTCCAATATTCTCCTAGCTACAAGACAGGCTAGATCTGTTGGATCTCGGGGAGCAACCGAGGAGGCTGAGTTTAAATGGACTCTCCTGTGGATGGGTCCTAATATGTTTTTGTGTCTATGGAGACTGTGGCATTAAGCGGTGGCACTAGGGCCCTGAAGGCTTCTCCTAAACAGAGGTTTGACACAGGTCCACCATGCAAGTTTCCCATGTGTAGAGGAGATTTGTTCTGATGGGTGAGTCAAGAAACAGCCATATTCTGGTATTGAAATCCAGGCCTCTGAGGAGAGATGCCTGGAAACCAAAGCAATGGATCCGATTAGTGCCTAGGGGCCTGTTGGTTTCTTTTTACCTCGGGCGACATCTATCTATGGGTCAGAGTGCAGGTAGGTGCTCAGATGAACTCAGATTGCCCGTGTTTGTCCTTGGAAGCCAACACTATGGGATGGCCTCAGGGAATTTAAAGGTTTATACTTTTAGTTGCGTTGTCGCCATTGGAATGGGCTCACACAATTCCCTTGCGAGGGCAAGAACAGTCCTCAGGTTTGGCTTCAGGGGCCTGAGCCTATAGGGTGTGTAGGCCAGGGCTGTTTGGACAGTTGTCTGAAAACACAAACTCGACTTCTGTTTCGGGTCATAGGTAGGGCAGGACTGATCTACAGACCATGAGGAGAACATTTCGGTATATGAAAAAAGGGCGAGTGTGAGGCTATTGCTCATGTTTTTGTCTCTGCATATCATGTCACTCATGGTCGTGAAATTTCCGGGTGACTTCATGGGAAATGGACGAGTCTTACTCTCTGGTGGTTTGGCCCCTTCCAAAGAGGTTGGGGTCATTCTGTGGGATGGAAGAAGTCGTTTTTTTTTTGTTGTTGTTGCTTTGTTTTGTTTCATTTTTTAACCTCCGTTGTCCCACCACATGAGGAATTCCAGAGTAGAGCTCTGGGGAGGGGTGACTGAACAACCAGAAATCTGGTTAAAAATTGGGGCCTAGGGCTATGTCAAGCCCATTATGACATCTAGTGATCCAGGCTCTGTGAGGACTTACTAGAGGTCAGGACTCACCCTGAGGGTCACAATGCATATTTATGCCCTCGTTGCACTCAAGAATAGGTGGGCCTCAGGGTGAATGCTAGTTTCTCCTACAATGAACGTTGGACAACATGCCAACCACAAGGTGTCTTGCCATGTGTAAGGAGAAGTTCTGATTTCTGCATCACACTCACCCCCAGGCAGAGATAAAGTCTAGTTTCTGAGGCCTGAAAACTGAGGTAGGGAAGAGATGAGGACCTAAGGCCATGGCGGGTCTGATGTGCTCAGTGTGCGGTCAGCTGTCTGGGTGTTGGTCAGGAAGTCCGGGCTCAGGTTGTGTCAGACAGTGCATTAGTGCCCAGGTTAGACTATATAATTCGGGCAAAGTCGAGTACCGTGTAGTTTTATCTTCATATAAGGTGCCTTGGCAGCTCTTTAGGCAATATTTTTTTTCCAGAAAGCAGGCCATGTGCTTAATTGTGGGACCGGATTTACCAATCATGAGGGCTTTGAGGCCAGGAGAGTGAGGTCGGAATTCTGAGAACAAAAGTTATACTTGGGCTAAGGGCAAGGGCACGGCAGGTACCCCCTGCAGATGAACCAATATCTCATCCATTTCAAGTCAGGGAGAGAATTAGACTTTGGCTTAGGTTGGAGTTTCTGTGCCTGACGGCTCCTTCATGAACGGAGCGGAATCTCGTGTCCATGGAGTTTTTCCCACGTGGGAGTTGTGGGTTGCCCCCTTCAAGAATTCCTTCTGCGGGACAATTGAGACCTTTGGGCAGCTCCAGGACATCCCATATGGAGTGACTCCATAGCACCGTTCGAGGGAGGATGCCTGGGAAGCCAGCCTCGCATTCCAATTGTCTCCTAGCAACAAGCCAGTTTAGATCTGATGGCTCTGCGGGAGCAACCGGGGTGACTGACTTGAAATGGACTTTCCTCAGGATGGGTCCTAATGTGTCTTTGTGTCCATGGGGCCTTGGAATGGGGCCGTGGCACCGGGACCCTGAAGTATTCTCCTAAGCTTTTGACAGAGCTCGATGCACATGTTTCCTTGTGGAGACGAGATTTGTTCTGATTGCTACCTCAGGAAAACACCTATGCTGGTATTGGAATCCAGGCTTTTGAGGAGACATGCCTCTCACCAAAGCAATGGATCCGATTGGCCAGGGTCCTGTCTGGTTCAATCTTCTTCTCTGGGGACATCCATCTATGGTATGAGTGGAGGTTGATGCTCAGCTGCTATCAGACCGCGCTTGTATGTCACGGGCGACATGCCCTATTGGGATGGCCTCAGGGATTTGGAGGGTTCTCCTAATTTTACGGTTTTGGACAATGGAATGGGCAGAGTTCCCATGGATTGGGTAGGCACACTCCTTATGTGTGGCTCCAGGGACCGCAGCCTGGAGGGTGTGTGGCCCAGGACTTTGAGGACAGAAGTCTGAAAACATAAACTCAGCTTAGGTTTGGAGACGTAGGTATGGCAGGCCCGATCTATAAACCATGAGAAGAACTCTTCAGGATATGAAGAAAGAGCGAGTCTGAGGTGCTTGTTCAGTCTTTTGTCTCTAGATTCGGTATCAGCGATGGCCGTGGATTGTCTGGGAAACCTCATGGGCCATGGACGAATCTTCCTCTCTGTGGAATTGGCCCGATCCCAATTCTTTTTCGTCAATCTGTAGAATGGGAGGTCTCCTTTCAGGTTGGTTACCTTAGGTGTCCCGCCAAAAGAGGAATTCCAAAGAAGAGCCCTGGGGAAAAGCGACGGGACAACCCGAATTATGGGTAAAATTTGGGGCCTAGGGGCATGGCAAGCCCAAAATGCTGTCTCTTCATCCAGCCACTGAGAGGCCTTACCTGAGGACTGGGATCAGGCTGAGGGTCACAATGTGTGTTTGTGACCAATGTGGCCCATAAACATGGGCGGGGCCTCATGGGCCACACTGGTTTCAACTACACTGAATATTGGAAAACATGCCAACCACATGGTTTCTAGCCACGGGGAAGGAGTTGTGATTTCTGCATCACTTACAAGCCTGGGCAGTGATTGGAGATAAGGTCTAGGTTCTGAAACTTGACAACCGAGGTTGGGAAGAGATGACGACCTAAGGACATGGCTCGTCCGGCGTGCTCAGTGTTCGACCAGCTTTCTGGGTGGGGCCAGGAAGTCCAGGCTCAGGCTGTGTCAGAAAGGGCAATAGTGCCTAGGTCAGCCTATATATTTGGGGTACAGTCGAATGGCATGCAGGTTGATCCTCATTTGGAGTTTCTGGGTAGCCCCACAGGGCTATGTTTTTCTTCCTGAAGGCTGGCAGAGTGCCTCATTATAGTTCTGGTTTGCAAACTGGAGGGCTTGTGGGCCAGTAGTCTGAAGACGGAAATCTGATAACACAAGCTAGGCTTAGGTTTCTGGGTGAGGACAAGGCAGGAACAATCTACAGACCTGAATCGAGATTTCGTGCTTCTGAAGTCAGGGTGAGGATCAGAAGATCGCTCAGGTTGGTGTTTCTGTCCCTGATGGCCCCTTCATGAAGGGGCGGGGTCTCGAGTTCGTGGGGGTTTTCCCACGATGTTAGTTGTGAGAAGGTCCAAACTGCAAAGATTCTTGTGCAGGACAATTGAGACATGTTGGTTGGCTCCAGGGCAACGATTCCGAGCAGGGTTCTAAGGATGGATGCCTGGGTAGCCCACCTTGCATTCCAATTGTGTCCTAGCAACAAGACAGGTTATATCTGCTGGATCTGGGCAAGCAATCTGGATCTGGGTTGAAATGGACTCTCCTGTGGATGGATCCTAATATGTTTTTGTGTCTATGGAGACCTTGGAATGAAGGGGTGGCACTGGGGTCCTGAAGGGTTTTTTCAAACAGAGGCTTTGACACAGCTCCAACGTGCAAGTTTCCCATATGTAGATGAGATTTGTTCTGACAGATGAGTCAGGAAACAGCCATATGCTGGTATTGAAATCCAGGCCTCTGAGGAGAGATGACTGGATACCACAGCAATGGATCCGAATAGTGCCTAGGGGCCTGTTCGTACATTTTTACCTCTGGGGACATCAGTCTATGCGTCTGAGAGCATGTAGGTGCTCAGATGGGCTCAGATTGCCCCTGTTTGTCCTGGGAAGCCACCACTATTGGGATGGCCTCAGGGAGTTTGCAGGTTTATCCTATTAGTAGGTTGTGGCCATTGGAATGGGCACATACAATTCCCTTGTAGAGGGCAAGTACAATCCTCAGGTTTGGCTCCAGGGGCCTGAGCCTGTAGGGTGTGTAGGCAGAGTTGTTTGGACAGTCTGAAAACACAAACGCGGCTTATGTTTCAGGTCATAGGTATGGCAGGACTGATCTACAGACCATGAGGAGAACTCTTCGGGATATGAATAAGGGGCGAGTGTGAGGCTCGTGCTCAAGTTTTTGTCTCTGGATATCGTGTCACTCATGGTCGTGAAATTTCCTGGTGACTTCATGGGAAATGGACGAGTCTTACACTCTGGGGGTTTGGCCCCGTCCAAGGAGTTTTGGGTCATTCTGGGGATGGAAGTAGTCCGTTTTGTTGTTGTTGTTGATTTGCCTTGTTTTGTTTTTTAACCTCAGGTGTCCCACCAAATGGGGGATTCCAGAGTAGAGCCCTGGGGAGGGCCGACCGGACAACAAGAAATGTGGTTAAAAATTGTGGCCTAGGGACATGTCAAGCCCATTATGACATCTAATGGTCGAGCCACTGAGAAGACTTACTAGAGCACAGGACTCACGCTGAGGGTCACAATGCGTGTTTATGCCCACTTCGCAAACAAGAATGGGCAGGGCCTCATGGTGAATCCTGGTTTCTCGTACACTGAACGTTGGACAACATGCCAACCACAAGGTTTCTTGCCATGGGTAAGGAAGAGTTCTGATTTCTGCATCACAGGCACCCCTGGGCAGTGATTGGAGATAAGGTCTAGGTTCTGAAGGGTAAAAACTGAGGTAGGAAAGAGATGATGACCTAAGGCCATGGCGGGTCTGAGGTGCTCAGTGTGCGGTCAGCTGTCTGGGTGTTGGTCAGGAGATCCGGGCTCAGGTTGTGTCAGAGAGTGCATTAGTGCCCAGTTTAGACTATATACTTTGGGTACAGTCGAGTGCCATGTAGATTTATCCTCATATAAATTGTCTGGGCAGCTCATTAGGCAAAATTTGTTTTCTAGAGGGCAGGCAGAGTGCTTCATTGTCGGTCCGGAATTTTAAACTTGAGGGATTCGTGTCCAGGAGTGTGAGGACGGAAGTCTGAGAACACAAGCTAGACTTGGGTTCCAGGGCGAGGACACGGCAGGTACCACTGTAGATCTGAACCTATATCTCATGCATCTGAAGTCAGGGCGAGGATCAGACGTTGTCTCAAGTTGGAGTTTCTGTGCATGACGGACCCTTCATGAAGGGAGCGGAATCTCAAGGCCATGGAGTTTTTCCCACGTTGGGAGTTGTGGGATGCCCACTTCAAGGATTCCTTCTGCGGGACACTTGAGACCTGTTGGGCAGCTTCAGGATATCCCATATGGAATGACTCCAGGGCACTGTTCGAGGTTGGATGCCTGGGAAGCCGGCCTCGCATTCCAATTGTCTCCCAGCAACAAGACAGTTTAGATCTGATGGCTTAGCGGGAGAAACCGGGGTGGCTGACTTGAAATGGACTTTCCTGAGGATGGGTCCTAATGTGTGTTTGTGTCCATGAGGGCCTTAAAATGGGGCGGTGGCACCGAGACCCTGAAGTATTCTCCTAAGCTTTTGACATAGCTCGATGCACAAGGTTCCTTGTGGAGACGAGATTTGTTTTGATGGGTGCCTCAGGAAAACCTCTATGCTGGTATTGGAATCCAGGCTTTTGAGGAGACATGCCTGTAATCCAAAGCAATGTATCCGATTATGGCCTAGGGTCCTGTCTGGTTCAATCTTCTTCTCAGGGGACATCCATCTATGGTATGAGTGGAGGTAGATGCTCAGCTGGTATCAGACCGCCCTTGTTTGTCCCGGGCGACCTGCACTATTGGGATGGCCTCAGCGATTTGTAGGGTTCTCCAAATTTTACTGTTTTGGACAATGGCATCGGCAGAATTCCCATGGATTGGGTAGGCACAGTCCTACTGTGTGACTCCAGGGGCCCCAGCTTGGATGGTGTGTGGCCCAGGACTTTGAGGACAGAAGTCTGAAAACACAAACTCAGCTTAGGTTTGGGGACGTAGGTATGGCAGGCCTGATGTATAAACCATGAGAAGAACTCTTCCGGATATGAAGAAAGAGTGAGTCTGAGGGGCTTGCTCAGGCTTTTGTCTCTGGATTTTGTATCAGAGATGGCCGTGGAATGTCGGGGAGGCCTCATGGGCCATGGACGAATCTTCCTCTCTGTGGATTTGGCCCGATCCCAATTGTTTTTCGTCAATCTGTGGAATGGGAGGACTCCTTTCATGTTTGTTACCTCAGGTGTCCCGCCAAAAGAGGAATTCCAAAGAAGAGCCCTGGGGAAAAGTGAAGGGAGAACCCGAACTATGGGTAAAATTTGGGGCCTAGGGGCATGGCATGCCCAATATGCTATCTCTTCATCCAGCCACTGAGAGGCCTTATTGAGGACTGGGATCAGGGTGAGGATCACAATGTGTGGTTTTGACCAATGTGGCCCGCAAACATGAGCGAGCCTCATGGGCCACCCTGGTTTCAACTACACTGAACGTTGGACAACATGCCAACCACATGGTTTCTTGCCACGGGGAAGGAGTTGTGATTTCTGCATCACTTTCAAGCCTGGGCAGTGATTGGAGATAAGGTCTAGGTTCTGAAACTTGACAACCGAGGTTGGGAAGAGATGACGACCTAAGACCATGGCGGGTCCGATGTGCTCAGTGAGCAGCCAGCTTTCTGTGTGGGGCCAGGTAATCCAGGCTCAGGCTGTGTCAAAAAGGGCAATAGTGCCCAGGTCAGCCTATATATTTGGGGTACAGTCGTATGGCGTGCAGGTTGATCCTCTTTTGGAGTTTCTGGGTAGCCCCAGAGGGCAATGTTTTTCTTCCTGAGGGCAGGAAGAGTGCTGCATTATAGTTCTGGTTTTCAAAGTGGAGGCTTGTGGGCCAGTAGTCTGAGGAAGGAAATCTGAGAACAAGCTAGGCTTAGGTTTCTGGGTGAGGACAAGGCAGGAACAATCTACAGACCTGAATCGAGATCTCGTGCTTATGATGTCAGGGCGAGGATCAGAAGATCGCTCAGGTTGGAGTTTCTGTCCCTGATGGCCCTTCATGAAGGGGTGGGGGGGTCATGAGGCCGTGGGGGTTTTCCCACGATGTTAGTTGTGAGAAGCTCCAAACTGCAAAGATTCTTCTGCAGGACAATTGAGACCTGTTGGTTGGCTCCAGGGCAACGATTCCGAGCAGGGTTCTAAGGATGGATGGCTGGGTAGCCCACCTCGCATTCCAATTGTGTCCTAGCAACAAGACAGGTTAGATCTGCTGGATCTGGGGGAGCAACCCAGGAGGCTGAGTTGAAATAAACTCTCCTGTGGATGGGTCCTAATGTCTTTTTGTGTCTATGGAGACCTTGGAATGTAGCGGTGGCACTGGGGACCTGAAGGGTTTTTCCAAACAGAGGCTTTGACACAGCTCCAACGTGCAAGTTTCCCATATGTAGATGAGATGTTTCCTGATGGGTGAGTCAAGAAACAGCCATACGCTGGTATTGAAATCCAGGCCTCTGAGGAGAGATGACTGGATACCACAGCAATGGATCCGAATAGTGCCTAGGGGCCTGTTCGTTCCTTTTTACCTCTGGGGACATCAGTCTATGCGTCTGAGTGCAGGTAGGTGCTCAGATGAGCTCAGATTGCCCCTGTTTGTCCTGGGAAGCCACCACTATTGGGATGGCCTCAGGCAGTTTGGAGGTTTATCCTATTAGTAGGGTTGTGGCCATTGGAATGGGCACATACAATTCCCTTGGAGAGGGCAAGTACAGTCCTCAGGTTTGGCTCCAGGGGCCTGAGCCTGTAGGGTGTGTAGGCCAGAGCTGTTTGGACAGTTGTCTGAAAACAGAAACGCGGCTTATGTTTCGGGTCATAGGTATGGCAGGACTGATCTACAGACCATGAGGAGGACTCTTCAGGATATGAAAAAAGGGCGAGTGTGAGGCTCGTGCTCAAGTTTTTGTCTCTGGATATCGTGTCACTCATGGTCGTGAAATTTCCAGGTGACTTCATGGGAAATGGACGAGTCTTACTCTCTGGGGTTTTGCCCCGTCCCAAGAGTTTTGGGTCATTCTGGGGATGGAAGAAGTCCGTTTTGTTGTTGTTGTTGTTGATTTGCTTTGTTTTGTTTTTTAACCTCAGGTGTCTCACCAAATGAGGTATTCCAGAGTAGAGCCCTGGGGAGGGCCGACCGGACAACCAGAAATCTGGTTAAAAATTGGGGCCTAGGGACATGTCAAGCCCATTATGACATCTAATGGTCGAGCCACTGAGACGACTTACTAGAGCACAGGACTCACGCTGAGGGTCACAATGCGTGTTTATGCCCTCTTCGCACTCAAGAATTGGCGGGGCCTCCGGGTGAATGCTGGTTTCTCCTACACTGAACGTTGGACAACATGCCAACCACAAGGTTTCTTGCCATGGGTAAGGACAAGGTCTGATTTCTGCATCACAGGCACCCCTGGGCAGTGGTTGGAGATAAGGTCTAGGTTCTGAAGCCTGAAAAACCGCAGTTGGGAAGAGATGATAACCTAAGGCCATGGCGGTTCTGATGTGCTCAGTGTGCGGTCAGCTTTCTGGGTGTTGGTCAGGAGGTCCGAGCTCAGGTTGTGTCAGACAGTGCATTAGTGCCCAGGTTAGACTATATACTTTGGGTATAGTCGAATGCCATGTAGATTTATCCTCATATAAGGTGCCTGGGCAGCTCATTAGGCCAAATTTTTTTTCTAGAGGGCAGGCAGAGTGCTGCATTGTGGGTCTGGAATTGCGAAACTTCCGGGCTTCGGGGCCTGGAGTGTGAGGACGGAAGTCTGAGAACACAAGCTAGACTTGGGTTTTAGGGCGAGGGCACGGCAGGTACCCCCTGCAGATCTTAACAAATATCTCATGCATCTGAAGTCAGGGCGAGGATCAGACTTTGGCTCAGTTTGGAGTTTCTGTGCATGACGGCCCCTTCATGAAGGGAGCGGAATCTCGAGGCCATGGAGGTTTTCCCACGTTGGGAGTTGTGGGATGCCCCCTTCAAGGATTCCTTCTGCGGGACAATTGAGACTTGTTGGGCAGCTCCAGGACATCCCATATGGAATGACTCCAGGGCACCGTTCGAGGATGGATGCCTGGGAAGCCCGCCTCGCATTCCAATTGTCTCCTAGCAACAAGACAGTTTAGATCTGATGGCTTAGCGGGAGAAACCGGGGTGGCTGACTTGAAATGGACTTTCCTGAGGATGGGTCCTAATGTGTGTTTGTGTCCATGAGGGCCTTAAAATGGGGCGGTGGCACCGGGACCCTGAAGTATTCTCCTAAGCTTTTGACATAGCTCGATGCACAAGGTTCCTTGTGGAGACGAGATTTGTTTTGATGGGTGCCTCAGGAAAACCTCTATGCTGGTATTGGTATCCAGGCTTTTGAGGAGACATGCCTGTAATCCAAAGCAATGTATCCGATTATGGCCTAAGGTCCTGTCTGGTTCAATCTTCTTCTCAGGGGACATCCATCTATGGTATGAGTGGAGGTAGATGCTCAGCTGGTATCAGACCGCCCTTGTTTGTCCCGGGCGACCTGCACTATTGGGATGGCCTCAGGGATTTGGAGGGTTCTCCAAATTTTACTGTTTTGGACAATGGCATCGGCAGAATTTCCATGGATTGGGTAGGCACAGTCCTACTGTGTGACTCCCGGGGCCCCAGCCTGGAGGGTGTGTGGCCCAGCACTTTGAGGACAGAAGTCTGAAAACACAAACTCAGCTTAGGTTTGGGGACGTAGGTATGGCAGGCCTGATGTATAAACCATGAGAAGAACTCTTCCGGATATGAAGAAAGAGTGAGTCTGAGGGGCTTGCTCAGGCTTTTGTCTCTGGATTTTGTATCAGAGATGGCCGTGGAATGTCGGGGAGGCCTCATGGGCTATGGACGAATCTTCCTCTCTGTGGATTTGGCCCGATCCCAATTGTTTTTCGTCAAACTGTGGAATGGGAGGACTCCTTTCAGGTTTGTTACCTCAGGTGTCCCGCCAAAAGAGGAATTCCAAAGAAGAGCCCTGGGGAAAAGTGAAGGGAGAACCCGAACTATGGGTAAAATTTGGGGCCTAGGGGCATGGCATGCCCAATATGCTATCTCTTCATCCAGCCCCTGAGAGGCCTTATTGAGGACTGGGATCAGGGTGAGGGTCACAATGTGTGGTTTTGACCAATGTGGCCCGCAAACATGAGCGGGGCCTCATGGGCCACCCTGGTTTCAACTACACTGAACGTTGGACAACATGCCAACCACATGGTTTCTTGCCACGGGGAAGGAGTTGTGATTTCTGCATCACTTTCAAGCCTGGGCAGTGATTGGAGATAAGGTCTAGGTTCTGAAACTTGACAACCGAGGTTGGGAAGAGATGACGACCTAAGACCATGGCGGGTCCGATGTGCTCAGTGAGCGGCCAGCTTTCTGTGTGGGGCCAGGTAATCCAGGCTCAGGCTGTGTCAAAAAGGGCAATAGTGCCCAGGTCAGCCTATATATTTGGGGTACAGTCGTATGGCGTGCAGGTTGATCCTCTTTTGGAGTTTCTGGGTAGCCCCAGAGGGCAATGTTTTTCTTCCTGAGGGCAGGAAGAGTGCTGCATTATAGTTCTGGTTTTCAAACTGGAGGCTTGTGGGCCAGTAGTCTGAGGAAGGAAATCTGAGAACAAGCTAGGCTTAGGTTTCTGGGTGAGGACAAGGCAGGAACAATCTACAGACCTGAATCGAGATCTCGTGCTTATGATGTCAGGGCGAGGATCAGAAGATCGCTCAGGTTGGAGTTTCTGTCCCTGATGGCCCTTCATGAAGGGGTGGGGGGGTCATGAGGCCGTGGGGGTTTTCCCACGATGTTAGTTGTGAGAAGCTCCAAACTGCAAAGATTCTTCTGCAGGACAATTGAGACCTGTTGGTTGGCTCCAGGGCAACGATTCCGAGCAGGGTTCTAAGGATGGATGGCTGGGTAGTCCACCTCGCATTCCAATTGTGTCCTAGCAACAAGACAGGTTAGATCTGCTGGATCTGGGGGAGCAACCCAGGAGGCTGAGTTGAAATAAACTCTCCTGTGGATGGGTCCTAATGTCTTTTTGTGTCTATGGAGACCTTGGAATGTAGCGGTGGCACTGGGGTCCTGAAGGGTTTTTCCAAAGAGAGGCTTTGACACAGCTCCAACGTGCAAGTTTCCCATATGTAGATGAGATGTTTTCTGATGGGTGAGTCAAGAAACAGCCATACGCTGGTATTGAAATCCAGGCCTCTGAGGAGAGATGACTGGATACCACAGCAATGGATCCGAATAGTGCCTAGGGGCCTGTTCGTTCCTTTTTACCTCTGGGGACATCAGTCTATGCGTCTGAGTGCAGGTAGGTGCTCAGATGAGCTCAGATTGCCCCTGTTTGTCCTGGGAAGCCACCACTATTGGGATGGCCTCAGGCAGTTTGGAGGTTTATCCTATTAGTAGGGTTGTGGCCATTGGAATGGGCACATACAATTCCCTTGGAGAGGGCAAGTACAGTCCTCAGGTTTGGCTCCAGGGGCCTGAGCCTGTAGGGTGTGTAGGCCAGAGCTGTTTGGACAGTTGTCTGAAAACACAAACGCGGCTTATGTTTCGGGTCATAGGTATGGCAGGACTGATCTACAGACCATGAGGAGAACTCTTCAGGATATGAAAAAAGGGCGAGTGTGAGGCTCGTGCTCAAGTTTTTGTCTCTGGATATCGTGTCACTCATGGTCGTGAAATTTCCAGGTGACTTCATGGGAAATGGACGAGTCTTACTCTCTGGGGTTTTGCCCCGTCCCAAGAGTTTTGGGTCATTCTGGGGATGGAAGAAGTCCGTTTTGTTGTTGTTGTTGTTGATTTGCTTTGTTTTGTTTTTTAACCTCAGGTGTCTCACCAAATGAGGTATTCCAGAGTAGAGCCCTGGGGAGGGCCGACCGGACAACCAGAAATCTGGTTAAAAATTGTGGCCTAGGGACATGTCAAGCCCATTATGACATCTAATGGTCGAGCCACTGAGACGACTTACTAGAGCACAGGACTCACGCTGAGGGTCACAATGCGTGTTTATGCCCTCTTCGCACTCAAGAATTGGCGGGGCCTCCGGGTGAATGCTGGTTTCTCCTACACTGAACGTTGGACAACATGCCAACCACAAGGTTTCTTGCCATGGGTAAGGACAAGGTCTGATTTCTGCATCACAGGCACCCCTGGGCAGTGGTTGGAGATAAGGTCTAGGTTCTGAAGCCTGAAAAACCGCAGTTGGGAAGAGATGATAACCTAAGGCCATGGCGGTTCTGATGTGCTCAGTGTGCGGTCAGCTTTCTGGGTGTTGGTCAGGAGGTCCGAGCTCAGGTTGTGTCAGACAGTGCATTAGTGCCCAGGTTAGTCTATATACTTTGGGTATAGTCGAATGCCATGTAGATTTATCCTCATATAAGGTGCCTGGGCAGCTCATTAGGCCAAATTTTTTTTCTAGAGGGCAGGCAGAGTGCTGCATTGTGGGTCTGGAATTGCGAAACTTCCGGGCTTCGGGGCCTGGAGTGTGAGGACGGAAGTCTGAGAACACAAGCTAGACTTGGGTTTCAGGGCGAGGGCACGGCAGGTACCCCCTGCAGATCTTAACAAATATCTCATGCATCTGAAGTCAGGGCGAGGATCAGAAGTTGGCTCAGGTTGGAGTTTCTGTGCATGACGGCCCCTTCATGAAGGGAGCGGAATCTCGAGGCCATGGAGGTTTTCCCACGTTCGGAGTTGTGGGATGCCCCCTTCAAGGATTCCTTCTGCGGGACAATTGAGACTTGTTGGGCAGCTCCAGGACATCCCATATGGAATGACTCCAGGGCACCGTTCGAGGATGGATGCCTGGGAAGCCCGCCTCGCATTCCAATTGTCTCCTAGCAACAAGACAGTTTAGATCTGATGGCTTAGCGGGAGAAACCGGGGTGGCTGACTTGAAATGGACTTTCCTGAGGATGGGTCCTAATGTGTGTTTGTGTCCATGAGGGCCTTAAAATGGGGCGGTGGCACCGGGAACCTGAAGTATTCTCCTAAGCTTTTGACATAGCTCGATGCACAAGGTTCCTTGTGGAGACGAGATTTGTTTTGATGGGTGCCTCAGGAAAACCTCTATGCTGGTATTGGTATCCAGGCTTTTGAGGAGACATGCCTGTAATCCAAAGCAATGTATCCGATTATGGCCTAAGGTCCTGTCTGGTTCAATCTTCTTCTCAGGGGACATCCATCTATGGTATGAGTGGAGGTAGATGCTCAGCTGGTATCAGACCGCCCTTGTTTGTCCCGGGCAACCTGCACTATTGGGATGGCCTCAGCGATTTGGAGGGTTCTCCATATTTTACTGTTTTGGACAATGGCATCGGCAGAATTCCCATGGATTGGGTAGGCACAGTCCTACTGTGTGACTCCAGGGGCCCCAGCCTGGAGGGTGTGTGGCCCAGGACTTTGAGGACAGAAGTCTGAAAACACAAACTCAGCTTAGGTTTGGGGACGTAGGTATGGCAGGCCCGATCTATAAACCATGAGAAGAACTCTTCCGGATATGAAGAAAGAGTGAGTCTGAGGGGCTTGCTCAGGCTTTTGTCTCTGGATTTTGTATCAGAGATGGCCGTGGAATGTCGGGGAGGCCTCATGGGCCATGGACGAATCTTCCTCTCTGTGGATTTGGCCCGATCCCAATTGTTTTTCGTCAAACGGTGGAATGGGAGGACTCCTTTCAGGTTTGTTACCTCAGGTGTCCCGCCAAAAGAGGAATTCCAAAGAAGAGCCCTGGGGAAAAGTGAAGGGAGAACCCGAACTATGGGTAAAATTTGGGGCCTAGGGGCATGGCATGCCCAATATGCTATCTCTTCATCCAGCCACTGAGAGGCCTTATTGAGGACTGGGATCAGGGTGAGGGTCACAATGTGTGGTTTTGACCAATGTGGCCCGCAAACATGAGCGGGGCCTCATGGGCCACCCTGGTTTCAACTACACTGAACGTTGGACAACATGCCAACCACATGGTTTCTTGCCACGGGGAAGGAGTTGTGATTTCTGCATCACTTTCAAGCCTGGGCAGTGATTGGAGATAAGGTCTAGGTTCTGAAACTTGACAACCGAGGTTGGGAAGAGATGACGACCTAAGACCATGGCGGGTCCGATGTGCTCAGTGAGCGGCCAGCTTTCTGTGTGGGGCCAGGTAATCCAGGCTCAGGCTGTGTCAAAAAGGGCAATAGTGCCCAGGTCAGCCTATATATTTGGGGTACAGTCGTATGGCGTGCAGGTTGATCCTCTTTTGGAGTTTCTGGGTAGCCCCAGAGGGCAATGTTTTTCTTCCTGAGGGCAGGAAGAGTGCTGCATTATAGTTCTGGTTTTCAAACTGGAGGCTTGTGGGCCAGTAGTCTGAGGAAGGAAATCTGAGAACAAGCTAGGCTTAGGTTTCTGGGTGAGGACAAGGCAGGAACAATCTACAGACCTGAATCGAGATCTCGTGCTTATGATGTCAGGGCGAGGATCAGAAGATCGCTCAGGTTGGAGTTTCTGTCCCTGATGGCCCTTCATGAAGGGGTGGGGGGGTCATGAGGCCGTGGGGGTTTTCCCACGATGTTAGTTGTGAGAAGCTCCAAACTGCAAAGATTCTTCTGCAGGACAATTGAGACCTGTTGGTTGGCTCCAGGGCAACGATTCCGAGCAGGGTTCTAAGGATGGATGGCTGGGTAGCCCACCTCGCATTCCAATTGTGTCCTAGCAACAAGACAGGTTAGATCTGCTGGATCTGGGGGAGCAACCCAGGAGGCTGAGTTGAAATAAACTCTCCTGTGGATGGGTCCTAATGTCTTTTTGTGTCTATGGAGACCTTGGAATGTAGCGGTGGCACTGGGGTCCTGAAGGGTTTTTCCAAACAGAGGCTTTGACACAGCTCCAACGTGCAAGTTTCCCATATGTAGATGAGATGTTTTCTGATGGGTGAGTCAAGAAACAGCCATACGCTGGTATTGAAATCCAGGCCTCTGAGGAGAGATGACTGGATACCACAGCAATGGATCCGAATAGTGCCTAGGGGCCTGTTCGTTCCTTTTTACCTCTGGGGACATCAGTCTATGCGTCTGAGTGCAGGTAGGTGCTCAGATGAGCTCAGATTGCCCCTGTTTGTCCTGGGAAGCCACCACTATTGGGATGGCCTCAGGCAGTTTGGAGGTTTATCCTATTAGTAGGGTTGTGGCCATTGGAATGGGCACATACAATTCCCTTGGAGAGGGCAAGTACAGTCCTCAGGTTTGGCTCCAGGGGCCTGAGCCTGTAGGGTGTGTAGGCCAGAGCTGTTTGGACAGTTGTCTGAAAACAGAAACGCGGCTTATGTTTCGGGTCATAGGTATGGCAGGACTGATCTACAGACCATGAGGAGGACTCTTCAGGATATGAAAAAAGGGCGAGTGTGAGGCTCGTGCTCAAGTTTTTGTCTCTGGATATCGTGTCACTCATGGTCGTGAAATTTCCAGGTGACTTCATGGGAAATGGACGAGTCTTACTCTCTGGGGTTTTGCCCCGTCCCAAGAGTTTTGGGTCATTCTGGGGATGGAAGAAGTCCGTTTTGTTGTTGTTGTTGTTGATTTGCTTTGTTTTGTTTTTTAACCTCAGGTGTCTCACCAAATGAGGTATTCCAGAGTAGAGCCCTGGGGAGGGCCGACCGGACAACCAGAAATCTGGTTAAAAATTGTGGCCTAGGGACATGTCAAGCCCATTATGACATCTAATGGTCGAGCCACTGAGACGACTTACTAGAGCACAGGACTCACGCTGAGGGTCACAATGCGTGTTTATGCCCTCTTCGCACTCAAGAATTGGCGGGGCCTCCGGGTGAATGCTGGTTTCTCCTACACTGAACGTTGGACAACATGCCAACCACAAGGTTTCTTGCCATGGGTAAGGACAAGGTCTGATTTCTGCATCACAGGCACCCCTGGGCAGTGGTTGGAGATAAGGTCTAGGTTCTGAAGCCTGAAAAACCGCAGTTGGGAAGAGATGATAACCTAAGGCCATGGCGGTTCTGATGTGCTCAGTGTGCGGTCAGCTTTCTGGGTGTTGGTCAGGAGGTCCGAGCTCAGGTTGTGTCAGACAGTGCATTAGTGCCCAGGTTAGTCTATATACTTTGGGTATAGTCGAATGCCATGTAGATTTATCCTCATATAAGGTGCCTGGGCAGCTCATTAGGCCAAATTTTTTTTCTAGAGGGCAGGCAGAGTGCTGCATTGTGGGTCTGGAATTGCGAAACTTCCGGGCTTCGGGGCCTGGAGTGTGAGGACGGAAGTCTGAGAACACAAGCTAGACTTGGGTTTCAGGGCGAGGGCACGGCAGGTACCCCCTGCAGATCTTAACAAATATCTCATGCATCTGAAGTCAGGGCGAGGATCAGAAGTTGGCTCAGGTTGGAGTTTCTGTGCATGACGGCCCCTTCATGAAGGGAGCGGAATCTCGAGGCCATGGAGGTTTTCCCACGTTGGGAGTTGTGGGATGCCCCCTTCAAGGATTCCTTCTGCGGGACAATTGAGACTTGTTGGGCAGCTCCAGGACATCCCATATGGAATGACTCCAGGGCACCGTTCGAGGATGGATGCCTGGGAAGCCCGCCTCGCATTCCAATTGTCTCCTATCAACAAGACAGTTTAGATCTGATGGCTTAGCGGGAGAAACCGGGGTGGCTGACTTGAAATGGACTTTCCTGAGGATGGGTCCTAATGTGTGTTTGTGTCCATGAGGGCCTTAAAATGGGGCGGTGGCACCGGGACCCTGAAGTATTCTCCTAAGCTTTTGACATAGCTCGATGCACAAGGTTCCTTGTGGAGACGAGATTTGTTTTGATGGGTGCCTCAGGAAAACCTCTATGCTGGTATTGGTATCCAGGCTTTTGAGGAGACATGCCTGTAATCCAAAGCAATGTATCCGATTATGGCCTAAGGTCCTGTCTGGTTCAATCTTCTTCTCAGGGGACATCCATCTATGGTATGAGTGGAGGTAGATGCTCAGCTGGTATCAGACCGCCCTTGTTTGTCCCGGGCAACCTGCACTATTGGGATGGCCTCAGCGATTTGGAGGGTTCTCCAAATTTTACTGTTTTGGACAATGGCATCGGCAGAATTCCCATGGATTGGGTAGGCACAGTCCTACTGTGTGACTCCAGGGGCCCCAGCCTGGAGGGTGTGTGGCCCAGGACTTTGAGGACAGAAGTCTGAAAACACAAACTCAGCTTAGGTTTGGGGACGTAGGTATGGCAGGCCCGATCTATAAACCATGAGAAGAACTCTTCCGGATATGAAGATAGAGTGAGTCTGAGGGGCTTGCTCAGGCTTTTGTCTCTGGATTTTGTATCAGAGATGGCCGTGGAATGTCGGGGAGGCCTCATGGGCCATGGACGAATCTTCCTCTCTGTGGATTTGGCCCGATCCCAATTGTTTTTCGTCAAACGGTGGAATGGGAGGACTCCTTTCAGGTTTGTTACCTCAGGTGTCCCGCCAAAAGAGGAATTCCAAAGAAGAGCCCTGGGGAAAAGTGAAGGGAGAACCCGAACTATGGGTAAAATTTGGGGCCTAGGGGCATGGCATGCCCAATATGCTATCTCTTCATCCAGCCACTGAGAGGCCTTATTGAGGACTGGGATCAGGGTGAGGGTCACAATGTGTGGTTTTGACCAATGTGGCCCGCAAACATGAGCGGGGCCTCATGGGCCACCCTGGTTTCAACTACACTGAACGTTGGACAACATGCCAACCACATGGTTTCTTGCCACGGGGAAGGAGTTGTGATTTCTGCATCACTTTCAAGCCTGGGCAGTGATTGGAGATAAGGTCTAGGTTCTGAAACTTGACAACCGAGGTTGGGAAGAGATGACGACCTAAGACCATGGCGGGTCCGATGTGCTCAGTGAGCGGCCAGCTTTCTGTGTGGGGCCAGGTAATCCAGGCTCAGGCTGTGTCAAAAAGGGCAATAGTGCCCAGGTCAGCCTATATATTTGGGGTACAGTCGTATGGCGTGCAGGTTGATCCTCTTTTGGAGTTTCTGGGTAGCCCCAGAGGGCAATGTTTTTCTTCCTGAGGGCAGGAAGAGTGCTGCATTATAGTTCTGGTTTTCAAACTGGAGGCTTGTGGGCCAGTAGTCTGAGGAAGGAAATCTGAGAACAAGCTAGGCTTAGGTTTCTGGGTGAGGACAAGGCAGGAACAATCTACAGACCTGAATCGAGATCTCGTGCTTATGATGCTAGGGCGAGGATCAGAAGATCGCTCAGGTTGGAGTTTCTGTCCCTGATGGCCCTTCATGAAGGGGTGGGGGGGTCATGAGGCCGTGGGGGTTTTCCCACGATGTTAGTTGTGAGAAGCTCCAAACTGCAAAGATTCTTCTGCAGGACAATTGAGACCTGTTGGTTGGCTCCAGGGCAACGATTCCGAGCAGGGTTCTAAGGATGGATGGCTGGGTAGCCCACCTCGCATTCCAATTGTGTCCTAGCAACAAGACAGGTTAGATCTGCTGGATCTGGGGGAGCAACCCAGGAGGCTGAGTTGAAATAAACTCTCCTGTGGATGGGTCCTAATGTCTTTTTGTGTCTATGGAGACCTTGGAATGTAGCGGTGGCACTGGGGTCCTGAAGGGTTTTTCCAAACAGAGGCTTTGACACAGCTCCAACGTGCAAGTTTCCCATATGTAGATGAGATGTTTTCTGATGGGTGAGTCAAGAAACAGCCATACGCTGGTATTGAAATCCAGGCCTCTGAGGAGAGATGACTGGATACCACAGCAATGGATCCGAATAGTGCCTAGGGGCCTGTTCGTTCCTTTTTACCTCTGGGGACATCAGTCTATGCGTCTGAGTGCAGGTAGGTGCTCAGATGAGCTCAGATTGCCCCTGTTTGTCCTGGGAAGCCACCACTATTGGGATGGCCTCAGGCAGTTTGGAGGTTTATCCTATTAGTAGGGTTGTGGCCATTGGAATGGGCACATACAATTCCCTTGGAGAGGGCAAGTACAGTCCTCAGGTTTGGCTCCAGGGGCCTGAGCCTGTAGGGTGTGTAGGCCAGAGCTGTTTGGACAGTTGTCTGAAAACAGAAACGCGGCTTATGTTTCGGGTCATAGGTATGGCAGGACTGATCTACAGACCATGAGGAGAACTCTTCAGGATATGAAAAAAGGGCGAGTGTGAGGCTCGTGCTCAAGTTTTTGTCTCTGGATATCGTGTCACTCATGGTCGTGAAATTTCCAGGTGACTTCATGGGAAATGGACGAGTCTTACTCTCTGGGGTTTTGCCCCGTCCCAAGAGTTTTGGGTCATTCTGGGGATGGAAGAAGTCCGTTTTGTTGTTGTTTTTGTTGATTTGCTTTGTTTTGTTTTTTAACCTCAGGTGTCTCACCAAATGAGGTATTCCAGAGTAGAGCCCTGGGGAGGGCCGACCGGACAACCAGAAATCTGGTTAAAAATTGTGGCCTAGGGACATGTCAAGCCCATTATGACATCTAATGGTCGAGCCACTGAGACGACTTACTAGAGCACAGGACTCACGCTGAGGGTCACAATGCATGTTTATGCCCTCTTCGCACTCAAGAATTGGCGGGGCCTCCGGGTGAATGCTGGTTTCTCCTACACTGAACGTTGGACAACATGCCAACCACAAGGTTTCTTGCCATGGGTAAGGACAAGGTCTGATTTCTGCATCACAGGCACCCCTGGGCAGTGGTTGGAGATAAGGTCTAGGTTCTGAAGCCTGAAAAACCGCAGTTGGGAAGAGATGATAACCTAAGGCCATGGCGGTTCTGATGTGCTCAGTGTGCGGTCAGCTTTCTGGGTGTTGGTCAGGAGGTCCGAGCTCAGGTTGTGTCAGACAGTGCATTAGTGCCCAGGTTAGTCTATATACTTTGGGTATAGTCGAATGCCATGTAGATTTATCCTCATATAAGGTGCCTGGGCAGCTCATTAGGCCAAATTTTTTTTCTAGAGGGCAGGCAGAGTGCTGCATTGTGGGTCTGGAATTGCGAAACTTCCGGGCTTCGGGGCCTGGAGTGTGAGGACGGAAGTCTGAGAACACAAGCTAGACTTGGGTTTCAGGGCGAGGGCACGGCAGGTACCCCCTGCAGATCTTAACAAATATCTCATGCATCTGAAGTCAGGGCGAGGATCAGAAGTTGGCTCAGGTTGGAGTTTCTGTGCATGACGGCCCCTTCATGAAGGGAGCGGAATCTCGAGGCCATGGAGGTTTTCCCACGTTCGGAGTTGTGGGATGCCCCCTTCAAGGATTCCTTCTGCGGGACAATTGAGACTTGTTGGGCAGCTCCAGGACATCCCATATGGAATGACTCCAGGGCACCGTTCGAGGATGGATGCCTGGGAAGCCCGCCTCGCATTCCAATTGTCTCCTATCAACAAGACAGTTTAGATCTGATGGCTTAGCGGGAGAAACCGGGGTGGCTGACTTGAAATGGACTTTCCTGAGGATGGGTCCTAATGTGTGTTTGTGTCCATGAGGGCCTTAAAATGGGGCGGTGGCACCGGGACCCTGAAGTATTCTCCTAAGCTTTTGACATAGCTCGATGCACAAGGTTCCTTGTGGAGACGAGATTTGTTTTGATGGGTGCCTCAGGAAAACCTCTATGCTGGTATTGGTATCCAGGCTTTTGAGGAGACATGCCTGTAATCCAAAGCAATGTATCCGATTATGGCCTAAGGTCCTGTCTGGTTCAATCTTCTTCTCAGGGGACATCCATCTATGGTATGAGTGGAGGTAGATGCTCAGCTGGTATCAGACCGCCCTTGTTTGTCCCGGGCGACCTGCACTATTGGGATGGCCTCAGCGATTTGGAGGGTTCTCCAAATTTTACTGTTTTGGACAATGGCATCGGCAGTATTCCCATGGATTGGGTAGGCACAGTCCTACTGTGTGACTCCAGGGGCCCCAGCCTGGAGGGTGTGTGGCCCAGGACTTTGAGGACAGAAGTCTGAAAACACAAACTCAGCTTAGGTTTGGGGACGTAGGTATGGCAGGCCCGATCTATAAACCATGAGAAGAACTCTTCCGGATATGAAGAAAGAGCGAGTCTGAGGCGCTTGCTCAGGCTTTTGTCTCTGGATTTTGTATCAGAGATGGCCGTGGAATGTCGGGGAGGCCTCATGGGCCATAAACGAATCTTCCTCTCTGTGGATTTGGCCCGATCCCAATTGTTTTTCGTCAAACTGTGGAATGGGAGGACTCCTTTCATGTTTGTTACCTCAGGTGTCCCGCCAAAAGAGGAATTCCAAAGAAGAGCCCTGGGGAAAAGTGAAGGGAGAACCCGAACTATGGGTAAAATTTGGGGCCTAGGGGCATGGCATGCCCAATATGCTATCTCTTCATCCAGCCACTGAGAGGCCTTATTGAGGACTGGGATCAGGGTGAGGGTCACAATGTGTGGTTTTGACCAATGTGGCCCGCAAACATGAGCGGGGCCTCATGGGCCACCCTGGTTTCAACTACACTGAACGTTGGACAACATGCCAACCACATGGTTTCTTGCCACGGGGAAGGAGTTGTGATTTCTGCATCACTTTCAAGCCTGGGCAGTGATTGGAGATAAGGTCTAGGTTCTGAAACTTGACAACCGAGGTTGGGAAGAGATGACGACCTAAGACCATGGCGTGTCCGATGTGCTCAGTGAGCGGCCAGCTTTCTGTGTGGGGCCAGGTAATCCAGGCTCAGGCTGTGTCAAAAAGGGCAATAGTGCCCAGGTCAGCCTATATATTTGGGGTACAGTCGTATGGCGTGCAGGTTGATCCTCTTTTGGAGTTTCTGGGTAGCCCCAGAGGGCAATGTTTTTCTTCCTGAGGGCAGGAAGAGTGCTGCATTATAGTTCTGGTTTTCAAACTGGAGGCTTGTGGGCCAGTAGTCTGAGGAAGGAAATCTGAGAACAAGCTAGGCTTAGGTTTCTGGGTGAGGACAAGGCAGGAACAATCTACAGACCTGAATCGAGATCTCGTGCTTATGATGTCAGGGCGAGGATCAGAAGATCGCTCAGGTTGGAGTTTCTGTCCCTGATGGCCCTTCATGAAGGGGTGGGGGGGTCATGAGGCCGTGGGGGTTTTCCCACGATGTTAGTTGTGAGAAGCTCCAAACTGCAAAGATTCTTCTGCAGGACAATTGAGACCTGTTGGTTGGCTCCAGGGCAACGATTCCGAGCAGGGTTCTAAGGATGGATGGCTGGGTAGCCCACCTCGCATTCCAATTGTGTCCTAGCAACAAGACAGGTTAGATCTGCTGGATCTGGGGGAGCAACCCAGGAGGCTGAGTTGAAATAAACTCTCCTGTGGATGGGTCCTAATGTCTTTTTGTGTCTATGGAGACCTTGGAATGTAGCGGTGGCACTGGGGTCCTGAAGGGTTTTTCCAAACAGAGGCTTTGACACAGCTCCAACGTGCAAGTTTCCCATATGTAGATGAGATGTTTTCTGATGGGTGAGTCAAGAAACAGCCATACGCTGGTATTGAAATCCAGGCCTCTGAGGAGAGATGACTGGATACCACAGCAATGGATCCGAATAGTGCCTAGGGGCCTGTTCGTTCCTTTTTACCTCTGGGGACATCAGTCTATGCGTCTGAGTGCAGGTAGGTGCTCAGATGAGCTCAGATTGCCCCTGTTTGTCCTGGGAAGCCACCACTATTGGGATGGCCTCAGGCAGTTTGGAGGTTTATCCTATTAGTAGGGTTGTGGCCATTGGAATGGGCACATACAATTCCCTTGGAGAGGGCAAGTACAGTCCTCAGGTTTGGCTCCAGGGGCCTGAGCCTGTAGGGTGTGTAGGCCAGAGCTGTTTGGACAGTTGTCTGAAAACACAAACGCGGCTTATGTTTCGGGTCATAGGTATGGCAGGACTGATCTACAGACCATGAGGAGAACTCTTCAGGATATGAAAAAAGGGCGAGTGTGAGGCTCGTGCTCAAGTTTTTGTCTCTGGATATCGTGTCACTCATGGTCGTGAAATTTCCAGGTGACTTCATGGGAAATGGACGAGTCTTACTCTCTGGGGTTTTGCCCCGTCCCAAGAGTTTTGGGTCATTCTGGGGATGGAAGAAGTCCGTTTTGTTGTTGTTGTTGTTGATTTGCTTTGTTTTGTTTTTTAACCTCAGGTGTCTCACCAAATGAGGTATTCCAGAGTAGAGCCCTGGGGAGGGCCGACCGGACAACCAGAAATCTGGTTAAAAATTGTGGCCTAGGGACATGTCAAGCCCATTATGACATCTAATGGTCGAGCCACTGAGAGGACTTACTAGAGCACAGGACTCACGCTGAGGGTCACAATGCGTGTTTATGCCCTCTTCGCACTCAAGAATTGGCGGGGCCTCCGGGTGAATGCTGGTTTCTCCTACACTGAACGTTGGACAACATGCCAACCACAAGGTTTCTTGCCATGGGTAAGGACAAGGTCTGATTTCTGCATCACAGGCACCCCTGGGCAGTGGTTGGAGATAAGGTCTAGGTTCTGAAGCCTGAAAAACCGCAGTTGGGAAGAGATGATAACCTAAGGCCATGGCGGTTCTGATGTGCTCAGTGTGCGGTCAGCTTTCTGGGTGTTGGTCAGGAGGTCCGAGCTCAGGTTGTGTCAGACAGTGCATTAGTGCCCAGGTTAGACTATATACTTTGGGTATAGTCGAATGCCATGTAGATTTATCCTCATATAAGGTGCCTGGGCAGCTCATTAGGCCAAATTTTTTTTCTAGAGGGCAGGCAGAGTGCTGCATTGTGGGTCTGGAATTGCGAAACTTCCGGGCTTCGGGGCCTGGAGTGTGAGGACGGAAGTCTGAGAACACAAGCTAGACTTGGGTTTCAGGGCGAGGGGCACGGCAGGTACCCCCTGCAGATCTTAACAAATATCTCATGCATCTGAAGTCAGGGCGAGGATCAGAAGTTGGCTCAGGTTGGAGTTTCTGTGCATGACGGCCCCTTCATGAAGGGAGCGGAATCTCGAGGCCATGGAGGTTTTCCCACGTTGGGAGTTGTGGGATGCCCCCTTCAAGGATTCCTTCTGCGGGACAATTGAGACTTGTTGGGCAGCTCCAGGACATCCCAAATGGAATGACTCCAGGGCACCGTTCGAGGATGGATGCCTGGGAAGCCCGCCTCGCATTCCAATTGTCTCCTAGCAACAAGACAGTTTAGATCTGATGGCTTAGCGGGAGAAACCGGGGTGGCTGACTTGAAATGGACTTTCCTGAGGATGGGTCCTAATGTGTGTTTGTGTCCATGAGGGCCTTAAAATGGGGCGGTGGCACCGGGACCCTGAAGTATTCTCCTAAGCTTTTGACATAGCTCGATGCACAAGGTTCCTTGTGGAGACGAGATTTGTTTTGATGGGTGCCTCAGGAAAACCTCTATGCTGGTATTGGTATCCAGGCTTTTGAGGAGACATGCCTGTAATCCAAAGCAATGTATCCGATTATGGCCTAAGGTCCTGTCTGGTTCAATCTTCTTCTCAGGGGACATCCATCTATGGTATGAGTGGAGGTAGATGCTCAGCTGGTATCAGACCGCCCTTGTTTGTCCCGGGCGACCTGCACTATTGGGATGGCCTCAGGGATTTGAAGGGTTCTCCAAATTTTACTGTTTTGGACAATGGCATCGGCAGAATTTCCATGGATTGGGTAGGCACAGTCCTACTGTGTGACTCCAGGGGCCCCAGCCTGGAGGGTGTGTGGCCCAGGACTTTGAGGACAGAAGTCTGAAAACACAAACTCAGCTTAGGTTTGGGGACGTAGGTATGGCAGGCCCGATCTATAAACCATGAGAAGAACTCTTCCGGATATGAAGAAAGAGCGAGTCTGAGGCGCTTGCTCAGGCTTTTGTCTCTGGATTTTGTATCAGAGATGGCCGTGGAATGTCGGGGAGGCCTCATGGGCCATAAACGAATCTTCCTCTCTGTGGATTTGGCCCGATCCCAATTGTTTTTCGTCAAACTGTGGAATGGGAGGACTCCTTTCATGTTTGTTACCTCAGGTGTCCCGCCAAAAGAGGAATTCCAAAGAAGAGCCCTGGGGAAAAGTGAAGGGAGAACCCGAACTATGGGTAAAATTTGGGGCCTAGGGGCATGGCATGCCCAATATGCTATCTCTTCATCCAGCCACTGAGAGGCCTTATTGAGGACTGGGATCAGGGTGAGGGTCACAATGTGTGGTTTTGACCAATGTGGCCCGCAAACATGAGCGGGGCCTCATGGGCCACCCTGGTTTCAACTACACTGAACGTTGGACAACATGCCAACCACATGGTTTCTTGCCACGGGGAAGGAGTTGTGATTTCTGCATCACTTTCAAGCCTGGGCAGTGATTGGAGATAAGGTCTAGGTTCTGAAACTTGACAACCGAGGTTGGGAAGAGATGACGACCTAAGACCATGGCGTGTCCGATGTGCTCAGTGAGCGGCCAGCTTTCTGTGTGGGGCCAGGTAATCCAGGCTCAGGCTGTGTCAAAAAGGGCAATAGTGCCCAGGTCAGCCTATATATTTGGGGTACAGTCGTATGGCGTGCAGGTTGATCCTCTTTTGGAGTTTCTGGGTAGCCCCAGAGGGCAATGTTTTTCTTCCTGAGGGCAGGAAGAGTGCTGCATTATAGTTCTGGTTTTCAAACTGGAGGCTTGTGGGCCAGTAGTCTGAGGAAGGAAATCTGAGAACAAGCTAGGCTTAGGTTTCTGGGTGAGGACAAGGCAGGAACAATCTACAGACCTGAATCGAGATCTCGTGCTTATGATGTCAGGGCGAGGATCAGAAGATCGCTCAGGTTGGAGTTTCTGTCCCTGATGGCCCTTCATGAAGGGGTGGGGGGGTCATGAGGCCGTGGGGGTTTTCCCACGATGTTAGTTGTGAGAAGCTCCAAACTGCAAAGATTCTTCTGCAGGACAATTGAGACCTGTTGGTTGGCTCCAGGGCAATGATTCCGAGCAGGGTTCTAAGGATGGATGGCTGGGTAGCCCACCTCGCATTCCAACAAGACAGGTTAAATCTGCTGGATCTGGGGGAGCAACCCAGGAGGCTGAGTTGAAATAAACTCTCCTGTGGATGGGTCCTAATGTCTTTTTGTGTCTATGGAGACCTTGGAATGTAGCGGTGGCACTGGGGTCCTGAAGGGTTTTTCCAAACAGAGGCTTTGACACAGCTCCAACGTGCAAGTTTCCCATATGTAGATGAGATGTTTTCTGATGGGTGAGTCAAGAAACAGCCATACGCTGGTATTGAAATCCAGGCCTCTGAGGAGAGATGACTGGATACCACAGCAATGGATCCGAATAGTGCCTAGGGGCCTGTTCGTTCCTTTTTACCTCTGGGGACATCAGTCTATGCGTCTGAGTGCAGGTAGGTGCTCAGATGAGCTCAGATTGCCCCTGTTTGTCCTGGGAAGCCACCACTATTGGGATGGCCTCAGGCAGTTTGGAGGTTTATCCTATTAGTAGGGTTGTGGCCATTGGAATGGGCACATACAATTCCCTTGGAGAGGGCAAGTACAGTCCTCAGGTTTGGCTCCAGGGGCCTGAGCCTGTAGGGTGTGTAGGCCAGAGCTGTTTGGACAGTTGTCTGAAAACACAAACGCGGCTTATGTTTCGGGTCATAGGTATGGCAGGACTGATCTACAGACCATGAGGAGAACTCTTCAGGATATGAAAAAAGGGCGAGTGTGAGGCTCGTGCTCAAGTTTTTGTCTCTGGATATCGTGTCACTCATGGTCGTGAAATTTCCAGGTGACTTCATGGGAAATGGACGAGTCTTACTCTCTGGGGTTTTGCCCCGTCCCAAGAGTTTTGGGTCATTCTGGGGATGGAAGAAGTCCGTTTTGTTGTTGTTGTTGTTGATTTGCTTTGTTTTGTTTTTTAACCTCAGGTGTCTCACCAAATGAGGTATTCCAGAGTAGAGCCCTGGGGAGGGCCGACCGGACAACCAGAAATCTGGTTAAAAATTGTGGCCTAGGGACATGTCAAGCCCATTATGACATCTAATGGTCGAGCCACTGAGAGGACTTACTAGAGCACAGGACTCACGCTGAGGGTCACAATGCGTGTTTATGCCCTCTTCGCACTCAAGAATTGGCGGGGCCTCCGGGTGAATGCTGGTTTCTCCTACACTGAACGTTGGACAACATGCCAACCACAAGGTTTCTTGCCATGGGTAAGGACAAGGTCTGATTTCTGCATCACAGGCACCCCTGGGCAGTGGTTGGAGATAAGGTCTAGGTTCTGAAGCCTGAAAAACCGCAGTTGGGAAGAGATGATAACCTAAGGCCATGGCGGTTCTGATGTGCTCAGTGTGCGGTCAGCTTTCTGGGTGTTGGTCAGGAGGTCCGAGCTCAGGTTGTGTCAGACAGTGCATTAGTGCCCAGGTTAGACTATATACTTTGGGTATAGTCGAATGCCATGTAGATTTATCCTCATATAAGGTGCCTGGGCAGCTCATTAGGCCAAATTTTTTTTCTAGAGGGCAGGCAGAGTGCTGCATTGTGGGTCTGGAATTGCGAAACTTCCGGGCTTCGGGGCCTGGAGTGTGAGGACGGAAGTCTGAGAACACAAGCTAGACTTTGGTTTCAGGGCCAGGGCACGGCAGGTACCCCTGTAGATCTGAACCTATATCTCATGCATCTGAAGTCAGGGCGAGGATCAGAAGTTGGCTCAGGTTGGAGTTTCTGTGCATGACGGCCCCTTCATGAAGGGAGCGGAATCTCGAGGCCATGGAGGTTTTCCCACGTTGGGAGTTGTGGGATGCCCCCTTCAAGGATTCCTTCGGCGGGACAATTGAGACTTGTTGGGCAGCTCCAGGACATCCCATATGGAATGACTCCAGGGCACCGTTCGAGGATGGATGCCTGGGAAGCCCGCCTCTCATTCCAATTGTCTCCTAGCAACAAGACAGTTTAGATCTGATGGCTTAGCGGGAGAAACCGGGGTGGCTGACTTGAAATGGACTTTCCTGAGGATGGGTCCTAATGTGTGTTTGTGTCCATGAGGGCCTTAAAATGGGGCGGTGGCACCGGGACCCTGAAGTATTCTCCTAAGCTTTTGACATAGCTCGATGCACAAGGTTCCTTGTGGAGACGAGATTTGTTTTGATGGGTGCCTCAGGAAAACCTCTATGCTGGTATTGGTATCCAGGCTTTTGAGGAGACATGCCTGTAATCCAAAGCAATGTATCCGATTATGGCCTAAGGTCCTGTCTGGTTCAATCTTCTTCTCAGGGGACATCCATCTATGGTATGAGTGGAGGTAGATGCTCAGCTGGTATCAGACCGCCCTTGTTTGTCCCGGGCGACCTGCACTATTGGGATGGCCTCAGGGATTTGGAGAGTTCTCCAAATTTTACTGTTTTGGACAATGGCATCGGCAGAATTTCCATGGATTGGGTAGGCACAGTCCTACTGTGTGACTCCAGGGGCCCCAGCCTGGAGGGTGTGTGGCCCAGGACTTTGAGGACAGAAGTCTGAAAACACAAACTCAGCTTAGGTTTGGGGACGTAGGTATGGCAGGCCCGATCTATAAACCATGAGAAGAACTCTTCCGGATATGAAGAAAGAGCGAGTCTGAGGCGCTTGCTCAGGCTTTTGTCTCTGGATTTTGTATCAGAGATGGCCGTGGAATGTCGGGGAGGCCTCATGGGCCATGGACGAATCTTCCTCTCTGTGGATTTGGCCTGATCTCAATTGTTTTTCGTGAAACTGTGGAATGGGAGGACTCCTTTCATGTTTGTTACCTCAGGTGTCCCGCCAAAAGAGGAATTCCAAAGAAGAGCCCTGGCGAAAAGTGAAGGGAGAACCCGAACTATGGGTAAAATTTGGGGCCTAGGGGCATGGCAAGCCCAATATGCAATCTCTTCATCCAGCCACTGAGAGGCCTTATTGAGGACTGGGATCAGGGTGAGGGTCACAATGTGTGGTTTTGACCAATGTGCCCCGCAAACATGAGCGGGGCCTCATGGGCCACCCTGGTTTCAACTACACTGAACGTTGGACAACATGCCAACCACATGGTTTCTTGCCACGGGGAAGGAGTTGTGTTTTCTGCATCACTTTCAAGCCTGGGCAGTGATTGGAGATAAGGTCTAGGTTCTGAAACTTGACAACCGAGGTTGGGAAGAGATGACGACCTAAGACCATGGCGGGTCCGATGTGCTCAGTGAGTGGCCAGCTTTCTGTGTGGGGCCAGGTAATCCAGGCTCAGGCTGTGTCAAAAAGGGCAATAGTGCCCAGGTCAGCCTATATATTTGGGGTACAGTCGTATGGCGTGCAGGTTGATCCTCTTTTCGAGTTTCTGGGTAGCCCCAGAGGGCAATGTTTTTCTTCCTGAGGGCAGGAAGAGTGCTGCAATATAGTTCTGGTTTTCAAACTGGAGGCTTGTGGGCCAGTAGTCTGAGGAAGGAAATCTGAGAACAAGCTAGGCTTAGGTTTCTGGGTGAGGACAAGGCAGGAACAATCTACAGACCTGAATCGAGATCTCGTGCTTATGATGTCAGGGCGAGGATCAGAAGATCGCTCAGGTTGGTGTTTCTGTCCCTGATGGCCCTTCATGAAGGGGCGGGGGGGTCATGAGGCCGTGGGGGTTTTCCCACGATGTTAGTTGTGAGAAGCTCCAAACTGCAAAGATTCTTCTGCAGGACAATTGAGACCTGTTGGTTGGCTCCAGGGCAACGATTCCGAGCAGGGTTCTAAGGATGGATGGCTGGGTAGCCCACCTCGCATTCCAATTGTGTCCTAGCAACAAGACAGGTAGATCTGCGGATCTGGGGGAGCAACCCAGGAGGCTGAGTTGAAATGGACTCTCCTGTGGATGGATCCTAATATGTTTTTGTGTCTATGGAGATCTTGGAATGAAGCGGTGGCACTGGGGCCCGGAAGGGTTTTTCCAAACAGAGGCTTTGACACAGCTCCAACGTGCAAGTTTCCCATATGTAAATGAGATTTGTTCTGAGGGATGAGTCAGGAAACAGCAATACGCTGGTATTGAAATCCAGGCCTCTGAGGAGAGATGAATGGATAGCACAACAATGAATCCAAATAGTGCCTAGGGGCCTGTTCGTACCTTTTTACCTCTGGGGACATCAGTCTATGCATCTGAGTGCATGTAGGTGTCAGATGGGCTCAGATTGCTCCTGTTTGTCCTGGAGAGCCACCACTATTGGGATGGCCTCAGGGAGTTTGGAGGTTTATCCTATTAGTAGGTTGTGGCCATTGGAATGGGCACATACAATTCCCTTGGAGAGGGCAAGTACAGTCCTCAGGTTTGGCTCCAGGGGCCTTAGCCTGTAGGGTGTGTAGGCAGAGCTGTTTGGACAGTTGTCTGAAAACACAAACGCGGCTTATGTTTCGGGTAATAGGTATGGCAGTTTGATCTACAGACCATGAGGAGAACTCTTCGGGATATGAAAAAAGGGCGAGTGTCAGGCTCTTGCTCAAGTTTTTGTCTCTGGATATCGTGTCACTCATGGTCATGAAATTTCCGCTTGACTTCATGGGAAATGGACGAGTCTTACTCTCTGGTGGTTTGTCCCCATCGCAAGATTTTTGGGTCATTCTGTGGGATGGAAGAAGTCCGTTTTGTTGTTGTTGTGATTTGCCTTGTTTTGTTTTTTAACCTCAGGTGTCCCACCAAATGAGGTATTCCAGAGTAGAGCCCTGGGGAGGGCCGACTGGACAACCAGAAATCTGGTTACAAATTTGGGCCTAGGGACATGTCAAGCCCATTATGACATCTAATGGTCGAGCGACTGAGAGGACTTACTAGAGGACAGGACTCACACTGAGGGTCACAATGCGTGTTTATGCCCACTTCGCAAACAAGAATGGGCGGGGCCTCATGGTGAATCCTGGTTTCTCCTACACTGAACGTTGGACAACCTGCCAATGACAAGATTTCTTGCCATGGGTAAGGAAGAGTTCTGATTTCTGCATCACAGTCACCCCTGGGCAGTGATTGGAGATAAGGTCTAGATTCTGAAGCCTGAAAACAGAGGTAGGGAAGAGATGATAACCTAAGGCCATGGCGGGTCTGATGTGCTCAGTGTGCCGTCAGCTGTCTGGGTGTTGGTCAGGAGGTCCGGGCTCAGGTTGTGTCAGACAGTGCATTAGTGCCCCCGTAGACTATATAATTTGGGTAAAGTCGAGTGCCATGTAGATTTATCCTCATATAAGGTGCCTGGGCAGCACTTTAGGCAAAATTTGTTTTCTAGAGGGCAGGCAGAGTGCTTCATTGTCGGTCCGGAATTGCCAAACTTGAGGGCTTCGTGTCCAGGAGTGTGAGGACGGAAGTCTGAGAACACAAGCTAGACTTGTGTATCAGGGCGAGGACACGGCAGGGACCACTGTAGATCTGAACCAATATCTCATGCATCTGAAGTCAGGGCGAGGATCAGACGTTGTCTCACGTTGGAGTTTATGTGCATGACGGCCGCTTCATGAAGAGAGCGAAATCTCGAGGCCATGTAGGTTTTCCCACGTTGGGTGTTGTGGGATGCCCCCTTCAAGGATACCTTCTGCGGGACAATTGAGACCTGTTGGACAGCTTCAGGACATCCCATATGGAATGACTCCAGGGCACCATTCGAGAATGGATGACTGGGAAGCAGGCCTCGCATTCCAATTTTCTCCTAGCAACAAGAGAGTTTAGATCTGATGGCTCTGCGTGAGCAACAGGAGTGACTGACTTGAAATGGACTTTCCTGAGGATGGGTCCTAATGTGTGTTTGTGTCCATGAGGGCCTTAAAATGGGGCGGTGGCACCGGGGCCCTGAAGTATTCTCCTAAGCTTTTGACATAGCTCAATGCACAAGGTTCCTTGTGGAGACGAGATTGGTTCTAATGGGTGCCTCAGAAAAACCCCTATGCTGGTATTGGAATCCAAGCTTTTGAGGAGACATGCCTGTAAACCAAAGCAATGTATCCGATTATGGCCTAGGGTCCTGTCTGGTTCAATCTGCTTCTCAGGGGACATCCATCTATGGTATGAGTAGAGGTAGATGCTCAGCTGGTATCAGACAGCCATTGTTTGTCCCGGGCGACCTGCACTATTGGGATGGCCTCAGGGATTTGGAGGGTTCTCCTAATTTTACGGTTTTGGACCATGGAATGGGGAGAATTCCCATGGATTGGGTAGACACAGTCCTAATGTGTGACACCTGGGGACCCAGCCTGGAAGGTGTGTGGCCCAGGACTTTGGGGACAGAAGTCTGAAAACACAAACTCAGCTTAGCTTTGGGGAGGTAGGTATGGCAGGCCCGATGTATAAACCATGAGAAGAACTCTTCCGGATATAAAGAAAGAGCGAGTCTGAGGCACTTGCTCAGGCTTTTGTCTCTGGATTTTGTATCAGAGATGGCCGTGGAATTTCGGGGAAGCCTCATGGGCCATGGACGAATCTTTCTCTCTGGGGATTTGGTCCAATCCCAATTGCTTTTCATCAATCTGTGGAATGGGAGGACTCCTTTCAGGTTTGTTACCTCAGGTGTCTCGCCAAAAGAGGAATTCCAAAGATGAGCCCTGGGGAAAAGTGAAGGGAGAACCCGAACTATGGGTAAAATTTGGGGCCTAGGGGCATGGCAAGCCGAATATGCTGACTCTTCATCCAGCCACTGAGAGGCCTTACCTGAGGCCTGGGATCAGGCTGAGGGACACAATGTGTGTTTGTGACCAATGTGGCCCATAAACATGGGCGGGGCATCATGGGCCACACTGGTTTCAACTACACTGAACGTTGGAAAAACATGCCAACCACTAGGTTTCTTGCCAAGGCGAAGGAGAAGTTCTGATTCTTGTATCACGTTCACTCCTGAGCAGTGAGTGCAGATAAGGTCTAGGTTCTGAAGGTGAACTGAGGTTGTGTAGAGTTGATGGCCTAAAGCCATTGTGGGTGTGATATGCTCTGTTTATGGCCAGCTGTCTGGGTGTTGGACTGGAGGTCTGCCCTCAGGCTGTTTTAGACAGGGCTTTAGTGCACAGGCTAGACTGTATAAATTGGGGTATGGTCGAGTGGCATGCATGTTGTTACTCATTTGGCGTTTCTGGTTAGGCCTATAGGGCAACATTTTTCTTCTGGAGGGCAGGCAGAGTGCTGCATTGTGTCTCCAGAATTGCCAAACTGGAGGGGTGTGGCCAGGATTGTGAGGAAGGAAGTCTGAAAACACAAGCTAGCACGAGTTTTGCGGCCAAGAGCATGGCAGGCCCACTCTGCAGAAGCTGAATTGAGATCTCCTGCAGGTGAGGTCAGGGCGAGTATCAGATGTTGCCTCAAGCTGGAGTTTGTGTCCATGACGGCCCCTTCCTGAAGGGGGTGGGGGCGTCATGAGGCCAGGGAGGTTTCCCTACACTGGGAGTTGTGAGCTGCTCCAAACTTCAAAGTTTCCTTCTTCAGGACAGTCGAGTACTATTGGATGGTTCCAGGATGCCCCATACAGAAAGACTCGAGAGCAGGGCCCTAAGCATGGATGCCGAGAAACGCCAACTCACCTTCCCATTGCCTGGTCGAGACAAGGAACGCTCAATCTGCGGGCTTTTGGGTGAGCTACCCAGAAGGCTGAGTTTAAATGGACTCTCCTGAGGATGAGTCATAATGTGGGTTGGTGGCCAAGGAGACCTTGGAATGTGGCAGTAGCTAAGGGACTCTGCAGGATTCTCCAACCCGAAGGGCTTGACACAACTCCAACAAGGAAGCTTCCCATGTGGAGATGAGAGGTCTTCTGTCTGGTGCCTCAGGAAAGCCCCGTATGCTGGTCTTCAAACCCAGGCCTCTGAGGAGTGATACCTGGACACCAAAGCAAGAGTTCATAATAGGGCCTAGGGGCCTGTCTGGTTCGATCTTCTTTCTCTGCGGATATCTGTCTGTGTGTCTGCGTGGAGGTAGTAGTTGCTCATCTTGTGTCATAATGCCAGTATTTGTCCAGTTTGGCTTGTGGTAGTGGGATGTCCTTGGGGACCTTGAGGTTTCTACTATTTTGTAGAGTTGTGGCCAATGGAATGGGCAGTTTCTTAGGAGAGAGCAGGCACAGTTCTGTGGTGTGGCACCAGAGACCCCAGCCTGGAGGCTGTGTGGGCCATGGCTGTGCAGACAGACATCCAAAAACCCTAACTCAGCTCAGGTTTGGGGCCGAGGTTAAGGCAGGCCTGATCTACAGTCCATGAGGGGAGCTCCTCTGGATATGAAAGAAGGGTGAGAGGGAGGCAGTCGCTCAGGCTTTTGTCTCTGGATGTTTTGACCACAATGGCCGTTTAATGTAGGAGTTGCCTCATGGGTCGTAGAAGTCTCCCTCTCTGGTAGTTTGTCCAGCCCCCAAGAGTTTGGGGTCATTCTGTGGGAAGGGAAGTGTCCTGTTTTCTGCTTCATGTGTCCCCCCAGTAGAGGGATTCTAGAGCATAGCAGTGGGTACTGACAACTGGAATACTCGCCCTCTGGTTAAGCCTGGGGACCTATGGATATGACAAGCCCCATATGCAGGATCTTGGTCCAGCCACTGAGAGGCGTTACTTTAATACGGGACTCACGCTGCAGGTCACAATGTATGTCTGTGCCCTAGGCGGCCCTCAAGCACTGGCGTGGCCTTTCGGACAATGCAGGTTTTCCCACATTGAACGTTGGACAACATGCCAACCACAAGGTTTCTGGCCATGGGGAAGGAGGAATTCTAATTTCTGCATCACGTTCACCCCTGGGCAGTGATTGGAGATAAGGTCTAGGTTCTGAAGCCTGAACACCGAGGTTGGGAAGAGATGACGACCTACAGCCATAGCGGGTCCTATGTGTCCAGGTTGGGGCCAGCTGTCTGGGTATCGTTTGGGATGTATTGTCTCAGGCTGTGCCAGACAGGGCATTAGTATACAGGGTAGGCTGTATAATTGCTTTACAATCAAGTGGCATGCATTAGAAAATCATTTGGGGTTTCTTATTAGCAGCATAGGGCAAAGTTTTTCTTCTGGAGGGTAGGCAGAGTGCTGCATTGTGGCATCGGAATTCCCAAACTGGAGGGCTTGTGGGCCAGGAGAGTGAGGACGGAAGTCTGAGAACACAAGCTAGGCTTAGGTTTTGGGGCAAAAACATGGCAGGCACACTCTGCAGAGCTGAATTGACATCTCATGCCTCTGAAGTCAGGCCGAGGATCAGACTTTGGCTCAGGTTTGAGTTTCTGTCCATGTAGGCCCCTTCAGGAAGGGGGGACATTATGAGCCCATGGGGGTTTTCCCACTATTGGATTTGTGAGATGCTCCAAACCGCAAGGATTCCTTTTGTGAGACAATTAAGATTTGTTGGATGGCTCCAGGACGTCTTATAAGGTATTTTTCCAGAACAGGGTTCTAAGTATGGATGCCTGGGCAGCCAGCCTCACATTCCAATTGTCTCCTAGCAACAAGAAACGTTTGATCTGCTGGCTTGGGGTAGCAACAGAGGGGGCTGAGTTGAAATAGACTTTCCTGAGGATGATCTTAATGTTGGTTTGAGTCCATGGAGACTTTGGTATGGGGTAGTGGCACCAGGGCCCTGAAGGATTCTCCTAACCAGAGGTTATGACAAAGCTCCAATGAGCAAGTTTTCCATGGAGAGACGAGATTTGTTCTTATTGGTGCCTCAGGAAACCACCATATGCTGGTATTGGAAAGGAGGCCTCTGAGGAGAGATGCCTGGAAACCAAAGCAATGGATCTGATTAGGGCCTAGGAACCTGTCCGGTTCAATATTCTTCTCTGGGGACATCTGTTGTCTGAGTGGAGGTAGTTGCTCAGCTGGTTTGAGATCACCCCTGTTTGTCCTGGGCGGCCTACTCTATTAAAATGGCCTCGGTGACTTTGGAGGTTTTTCCTCATTTGCAAGGTTGTGGCCAATGGAATGGGAAGAATTCCCTTGAAAGGGAAGCACAGTCCTGAGGTGTGGCTCCAAGGACCCAATTGTGGAGCATGTTTGGTCCAGGGCTATTTGGACAAAAGTCTGAAAACACAAACTCCACTTAGGTTGGGGGATGTAAGTATGGCCAACCCGATCTATAGACCGTGAGGAGAACTCTTCGGGATATGAACAAAGGGCGAATGTGAGGTGCTGGCTCATGCTTTTTTTTTTTTTTCTGGAATTGTGTCACCGATTGCCATGGAATGTCGGGGTGTCCTCATGGGTCATTGATGAGGCTCCCTTTCTCGGGATTTGACCCGATCCCAAGAGTTTGGGGTCATTCTGTGGGAAGGGAGGAGGCCTTTCTTGTTTTTTTGTTTATTTTTTTAGTATTATTATTTTATTTTACCTAAGGTGGACCACCAAAAGAGGGATCCAAGAGCAGATTCCTGGCGAAGGGCGACTGGACAACCAGACCTCTGGTTAACATTGGGACCTAAGAACATGGCAAGCCCCATATGTGGGCTCTTGGTCCAGACACTGAGAGGCCTTCCTTGAGGATAGGTCTCACACTGAGTTTCACAATGTGTTTTTGTGCCCAAGGAGCCCCTCAAGTCAGGGCGTGGCCTAATGTACCATGCTGGTTTCTCCTACACTGAACGTTGCACAATATGGCAACCACAAGTTTTCTGGCCATGGGGAAGAAGGAGTTCTAATTTCTGCAACACTTTCACTCCTGGACTGTGATTGTATTTAAGGTCTAGGTTCTGAAGCCTGAAAACTGAGGTTGGGAAGAGATGAAGACCTAAGGCCATGGTGTGGCTGATGTGCTCAGTGTTCGGCCAGCTGTTGAGTGTGGGTTGGGAGGTGCAGGCTCAGGCTGTGGCAGACAGGGAATTAGTGCCCAGGCTAGACTGTATCATTGGGGTGCAGTCGAGTTTCGTGCAGGATGGTACTCATTTGTGGTTACTGGGTAGCCCCAGAGGGCAACATTTTTCTTCTGGAGGGAAGACACAGTGCCACATAGTGGCTCCAGAATTCCCAAACTGGAAGGCTTGTGGGACAGGAGTGTGAGAAAAAAATTCTGAGAACACAAGCCAGACTTAGATGTCGGGGTGAGGGGACGGCAGGCACCCTCTGCAGAGATGATTCGAGATCCCGTATGCCTGAAGACAGAGCTAGGATCAGACGTTGGGTTACGTCAGAGTTTCTGTCCATGACGGCCCCTTCATGAAGGGGACGGTGTCACGAGGACATGGAGGTTTTCCCACGATGGGAATTGTGAGATGCTCCAAACCGCAATGATTCCTTCTGTGGGACAGTCGAGACCTGTTGGATGGCTCCAGGACATCCCATAAGGAAGTTATCCAGAGCAGGGTTCTAAGGATCGATGCCTGGGCAGCCTGCCTCCCATTCCAGGTGTCTCATAGCGCCACGGCAAGTTCGATCTGCTGGATCTAGGGGAGCAACCGAGGCGGGTGTGTTGAAATGGGTGAGTTGAGGATGGGTCATAATGTGCATTTGTGTCCATGGAGACCTTGGAATGGGGTGCTTGATCCGGGGCCTTGAGGGATGTTCATAACCGGAGGTTTTGATGGGCTCTAAAGAGTACGTTTCCTATGTAGAGAAGAGAATTGTTTTGATGAGTGCCTAAGGAATCTCCCATATGCTGGTATGGGAAACCAGGCCTCTGAGGAGAGATGACTGGAAACAAAAGCAATCGAGATGATTAGGGCCTAGGTGCCTGTCCGGTTCAATCTCTTTCCTGAGGATACCTGTCTAAGGATCTGAGGGGATGTAGTTGCTCAGCTTGTGTCAGATCGCCCCTGTTTGTCCTGGGCAGCCTATAATATTGGGATGGCTTCCGGACTTTGGAGTTTCTCCTAATCTATAGGTTTGTGGCCAATGGAATGGGCAGAAATCTCCTGGAGAGGGCAGGCAAAGTTCTGAGTTTGGCTCTAGGGGCCCAGCCTTGAGGCTGTGTGGGCCAGGCCTGTGGGGACAAAAGTCTGAAAACACAAACTCCGCTTAGGATTGGGGACATAGGTATGGCACGCCCAATTTACAGACTGTGATAACACTTAGGGATATGAAAAAGGGTGAGTTTGAGGTGCTTGCTCAGGTTTTGTCTCTGGATTTGTGTCAACAATGTGGGTGGAATGCTGGCGTAGCCTCATGGGTTGTGGATGGCTTTCCTTCTCTGAGGATTTGACCCGATCCCAAGAGTTTGGGTACATTCTGTGGGATGGGAGGAGTCTTTTCTGTTTTTTATTTTATTTTATTTTATATTTTATTTTATGTACCTCAAGTGTCCCAATAAAAGAGGGATTCCAGAGCAGAGTCCTTGGGAGGGACAACTGGATATCCCCACCTCTGTTTAAGTTTGGGGGCCTAGGGGCATGGAAAGTCCAATAGGCGGGCTCTTGATTCAGACACTGAGAGGCCTTCCTTGAGGACAGGGCTCATGCTGAGGTTCACAATGCCTATTTGTGCCCAACAAGGCCCTCAAGCATGGGAAGTGCCTCATGGGCCACGCTAGATTATTCTACACTGAACGTTGGAGAATATGCCAACCACAAGGTTTCCAGCCATGGCGAAGGAAGAGTTGTGATTTCTGCATCACGTTCACCCCTGGACAGTGTTTGGAGTTTAGGTCTAGGTTCTGAAACCCGAAAAATGAGGTTGGAAGAGATGAAGACCTAAGGACCTGATGGGTCCAATGAACTCAGTGTGCAGCCAGCTGTTGAGCGTAGGTCTGGAGGTGTGGGCTCATGCTGTGTCGGACAAGGCATTAGACAGGGTAGACTGCATATTTGGGGTGCAGTCGAGTGGCGTTCAGTTGATCCTTATTCGGGTTTCTAGGTAGCTCCATAAGGCAACGTTTTTCTTCTGGAGGGCAGGCAGTGTGCTGCATTATGGCCCCAGTATTGCCAATCTGTAGGGCTTTTGGGGCAGGGGTGTGAGGACGGTAGTCTGAGAACACAAGCTAGGCTTAGTTTTGGGGGTGAGTGCACAGAAGGCACACTCTGCAGAGCTGAATCAAGATCTCATGCACCTGAAGTCAGGGAGAATATCAGACGTTTGCTCAGGTTGGAGTTTCTGTCCATGATGGCCCCTTTATAAAGTGGAGCGTCTCAAGAGGCCATGTAGATTTTCCCACAATGGGAGTTGTGAGATGCTCCAGACTGCAAAGATTCCTTCTGTGGGACACTTGAGACCTGTTGGATGGCTCTAGGATGTCCCATGTGGAACGACTCCAGAGTAGGGTTCTAAGGATGGATGCCTGGGCAGCCCGCCTCCCATTCTAGTTGTCTCCTAGCAACAAGGCAGGTTTGATCTGCAGGCCCTGGGGGAGAAACCAAGGGGGTTGAGTTGACATGGACTCTCCCGAGGATAGATCATAATGTGGGTTTAAGTCCATGGAGACCTTGGAATGGGGCGCTTGATCCGGGGCCCTGAAAGATTCTCCTAAACAGAGGTTTTTATAGAGCTCCAAAGAGTACATTTCCTATGTGGAGATGAGATTTTTCTGATGAGTGCCTCAGTAATCCCCCGTATTCTGGTATTGGAAACCAGGCCTCTGAGGAGAGATGCCTGGAAACAAAAGCAATGGATCCGATTAGATCCTAAGTGCCTGTCCAGTTCAATCTTATTCTATGGGGATATCTGTCTCTGGGTCTGAGTGGAGGTAGTTTCCTAACTTGTGAAAGATCATCCCTGTTTGTCCTGGGCAGCCAACACTATTCGGATGGCCTCGGTGAGTTTGGAGGATTCTCCTAATCTATAGGGTTGTGGCCAATGGAAATGGCAGAATTCCCCTGGAGAGGGAAGCCACAGTCCTGAGGTGTGTCTCCAGGGGCCCCAGCTTGGATGGTGTGTGGGCCAGGACTGTGGGGACAGAAGTCTGAAAACACAAACTCAGCTTAGGTTTGGGGATGTATGTATGAAGGATCGATCTACAGACCGTGAGAATTTTCAGGGCTATGAACAAAGGACGAGTATGTGGCGCTTGCTCAGGGTTTTGTCTCCGGATTTTGTGTCAACGGTGGCCGTGGAATGTCGGGGTGTCATCAAGGGCCATGGACAATTCTTTCTCTGGTGATTTGGCCTGATCTCAAGGGGTTGGGATCATTCTGTGGATGGGAAGAGTCCTTTCTGTATTTTTTTTTTTTTTTTACCTCAGGTGTTCCACCAAAGAGGGATTCCAGAGTAGAGCCCTGAGTAGGGGTGACTAGACATCTCGAACTCTGGTTGAGATTGGGGGACTAGGGGCTTGGCAAGCCCCATATGTGGGCTGTTGTTCCAGTCACTAAGAGGCTTTACATGAGGATAGGGTTCACGCTGAGGGTCACAATGTGTGTTTGTGCAAATTGTGGCCCTCAGGGATAGGTGGGGCCTCATAGTCCATGCTGCTTTCTCCTACAATGAACGTTGGACAACATGCCAACCACTAGGTTTCTTGCCAAGGCGAAGGAGAAGTTCTGATTCTTGCATCACGTTCACTCCTGAGCAGTGAGTGGAGATAATGTCTAGGTTCTGAAGGTGAAAACTGAGGTTGGGTAGAGATGATGGCCTAAAGCCATTGTGGGTGTGATATGCTCTGTGTACGGCCAGCTGTCTGGGTGTTGGACTGGAGGTCTGCCCTCAGGCTGTGTCAGACAGGGCTTTAGTGCACAGGCTAGACTGTATAATTGGGGTATGGTCGAGTGGCATGCAGGTTGTTACTCATTTGGCGTTTCTGGTTAGCCCTATAGGGCAACATTTTTCTTCTGGAGGGCAGGCAGAGTGCTGCATTGTGTCTCCAGAATTGCCAAACTGGAGGGGTGTGGCCAGGATTGTGAGGAAGGAAGTCTGAAAACACAAGCTAGCACGAGTTTTGGGACCAAGAGCATGGCAGGTCCACTCTGCAGAGGCTGAATCGAGATCTCCTGCAGTGAGGTCAGGGCGAGTATCAGATGTTGCCTCAAGCTGGAGTTTGTGTCTATGACGGCCCTTACATGAAGGGGGTGGGGGCGTCATGAGGCCAGGGAGGTTTCCCTACACTGGGAGTTGTGAGCTGCTCCAAACTTCAAAGTTTCCTTCTTCAGGACAGTCGAGTACTATTGGATGGTCCCTTGATGCCCCATACAGAAAGACTCGAGAGCAGGGGCCTAAGCATGGATGCCGAGAAATGCCAACTCACCTTCCCATTGCCTGGTCGAGACAAGGCACGCTGAATCTGCGGGCTCTTGGGTGAGATACCCAGAAGGCTGAGTTTAAATGGACTCTCCTGAGGATGAGTCATAATGTGGTTTAGTGGCCATGGAGACCTTGGAAGGTGGCAGTAGCTAAGGGACTCTGCAGGATTCTCCAACCCGAAGGGCTTGACACAACTCCAACAAGGAAGCTTCCCATGTGGAGATGAGAGATCTTCTGTCTGGTGCCTCAGGAAAGCCCCGTATGCTGGTCTTCGAACCCAGGCCTCTGAGGAGTGATACCTGGACACCAAAGCAAGAGTTCATAATAGGGCCTAAGGGCCTGTCTGGTTCAATCTTCTTTCTCTGCGGATATCTGTCTGTGTGTCTGCATGGAGGTAGTAGTTGCTCAGCTTGTGTCATAATGCCCCTATTTGTCCAGTGCGGCTTGCGGTAGTGGGATGTCCTTGGGGACATTGAGGTTTCTACTATTTTGTAGAGTTGTGGCCAATGGAATGGGCAGTTTCTTAGGAGAGAGCAGGCACAGTTCTGTGGTGTGGCTCCAGAGACCCCATCCTGGAGGCCGTGTGGGCCATGGCTGTGCAGACAGACATCCAAAATCCCTAACTCAGCTCAGGTTTGGGGCCGAGGTTATGTTAGGCCTGATCTACAGTCCATGAGGGGAGCTCCTCTGGATATGAAAGAAGGGTGAGAGGGAGGCAGTCGCTCAGGCTTTTGTCTCTGGATGTTTTGTCCACAATGGCCGTTTAATGTAGGAGTTGCCTCATGGGTCGTAGAAGTCTCCCTCTCTGGTAGTTTGTCCAGCCCCCAAGAGTTTGGGGTCATTCTGTGGGAAGGGAAGTGTCCTGTTTTCTGCTTTATGTGTCCCCTCTGTAGAGGGAATCTAGAGCATAGCAGTGGATACTGACAACTGGAATACTCGCCCTCTGGTTAAGCCTGGGGGCCTATGGATATGACAAGCCCCATATGCAAGATCTTGGTCCAGCCACTGAGAGGCGTTACTTTAATACGGGACTCACGCTGCAGGTCACAATGCATGTCTGTGCCCTAGGCGGCCCTCAAGCACTGGCGTGGCCTTTCGGACAATGCAGAATTTCCCACATTGAACGTTGGACAACATGCCAACCACAAGGTTTCTGGCCATGGGGAAGGAGGAATTCTAATTTCTGCATCACGTTCACCCCTGGGCAGTGATTGGAGATAAGGTCTAGGTTCTGAAGCCTGAACACCGAGGTTGGGAAGAGATGACGACCTACAGCCATAGCGGGTCCTATGTGACCATGTTGGGGCCAGCTGTCTGGGTATCGTTTGGGATGTCTTGTCTCAGGCTGTGCCAGACAGGGCATTAATATACAGGGTAGGCTGTATAATTGCTTTACAATCGATTGGCATGCATTAGAAAATCATTTGGGGTTTCTTATTAGCAGCATAGGGCAAAGTTTTTCTTCTGGAGGGCAGGCAGAGTGCTGCATTGTGGCTTCGGAATTCCCAAACTGGAGGGCTTGTGGGCCAGGAGAGTGAGGACGGAAGTCTGAGAACACAAGCTAGGCTTAGGTTTCGGGGCAAGGACATGGCAGGCACACTCTGCAGAGCTTAATTGACATCTCATGCGTCTGAAGTCAGGTCGAGGATCAGACTTTGGCTCAGGGTTGAGTTTCTGTCCATGTTGGCCCCTTCATGAAGGGGGGACATTATGAGCCCATGGGGGTTTTCCCACTATTGGAGTTGTGAGATGCTCCAAACCGCAAGGATTCCTTCTGTGGGACAATTAAGATTTGTTGGATGGCTCCAGGACGTCTTATGAGGTATTTTTCCAGAACAGGATTCTAAGTATGGATGCCTGGGTAGCCAGCCTCACATTCCAATTGTCTCCTAGCAACAAGAAACGTTTGATCTGCTGGCTTGGGGTAGCAACAGAGGGGGCTGAGTTGAAATGGACTTTCCTGAGGATGGTCTTAATGTTGGTTTGAGTCCATGGAGACCTTGGTATGGGGCAGTGGCACCAGGGCCCTGAAGGATTCTCCTAACCAGAGGTTATGACAAAGCTCCAATGAGCAAGTTTTCCATGGGGAGACGAGATTTGTTCTTATTGGTGCCTCAGGAAACCACCATATGCTGGTATTGGAAAGGAGGCCTCTGAGGAGAGATGCCTAAAAACCAAAGCAATGGATCTGTCTAGGGCCTAGGGGCCTGTCCGGTTCAATATTCTTCTCTGGGGACATCTGTTGTCTGAGTGGAGGTAGTTGCTCAGCTGATTTGAGATCACCCCTGTTTGTCCTGGGCGGCCTACACTAATGGGATGGCCTCGGTGACTTTGGAGGTTTTTCCTCATTTGCAAGGTTGTGGCCAATGGAATGGGAAGAATTCCATTGAAAGGGAAGCACAGTCCTGAGGTGTGGCTCCAGGGACACAAGTGTGGAGCGTGTGTGGTCCAGGGCTATTTGGACAAAAGTCTGAAAACACAAACTCCACTTAGGTTGGGGGATGTAGGTATGGCCGGCCCGAACTATAGACCGTGAGGAGAACTCATCGGGATATGAACAAAGGGCGAATGTGAGGTGCTGGCTCATGCTTTTTTTTTTTTTTTTTTTCTGGAAATCTGTCACCGATTGCCATGGAATGTCAGGGTCTCCTCATGGGCCATCGATGAGGCTCCTTTTCTGGGGATTTGACCTGATCCCAAGAGTTTGGGGTCATTCTGTGGGAAGGGAGGAGGCCTTTCTTGTTTTTTTGTTTACTTTATTATTATTATTATTATTTTTTTACCTAAGATGGACCACCAAAAGAGGGATTCCAGAGCAGAGTCCTGGGGAGGGGCGACTGGACAACCAGACCTCTGGTTAACATTGGGACCTAAGAACATGGCAAGCCCCATATGTGGGCTCTTGGTCCAGACACTGAGAGGCCTTCCTTGAGGATAGGTCTCACACTGAGTTTCACAATGTGTTTTTGTGCCCAAGGAGCCCCTCAAGTCAGGGCGTGACCTAATGTACCATGCTGGTTTCTCCTACACGGAACGTTGGACAATATGGCAACCACAAGTTTTCTGGCCATGGGGAAGAAGGAGTTCTAATTTCTGCAACAATTTCACTCCTGGACTGTGATTGGATTTAAGGTCTAGGTTCTGAAGCCTGAAAACTGAGGTTGGGAAGAGATGAAGCCCTAAGGCCATGGTGTGTCTGATGTGCTCAGTGTTCGGCCAGCTGTTGAGTGTGGGTTGGGAGGTGCAGGCTCAGGCTGTGGCAGACAGGGAATTAGTGCCCAGGCTAGACTGTATCATTGGGGTGCAGTCGAGTTTCGTGCAGGATGGTACTCATTTGTGGTTACTGGGTAGCCCCAGAGGGCAACATTTTTCTTCTGGAGGGAAGACACAGTGCCACATAGTGGCTCCAGAATTCCCAAACTGGAAGGCTTGTGGGCCAGGAGTGTGAGGAAAAAATACTGAGAACACAAGCCAGACTTAGATTTCGGGGTGAAGGGACGGCAGGCACCCTCTGCAGAGATGATTCGAGATCCCTTATACCTGAAGACAGAGCTAGGATCAGACGTTGGCTTAGGTCGGAGTTTCTGTCCATGATGGCCCCTTCATGAAGGGGACGGTGTCGCGAGGACATGGAGGTTTTCCCACGATGGGAATTGTGAGATGCTCCAAACCGCAATGATTCCTTCTGTGGGACAGTCGAGACCTGTGGGATGGCTCCAGGACATCCCATAAGGAAGTTATCCAGAGCAGGGTTCTAAGGATCGATGCCTGGGCAGCCTGCCTCCCATTCCAGGTGTCTCCTAGCGGCAAGGCAGGTTTGATCTGCAGGCCCTGGGGGAGAAACCAAGGGGGTTGAGTTGACATGGACTCTCCCGAGGATAGATCATAATGTGGGTTTAAGTCCATGGAGACCTTGGAATGGGGCGCTTGATCCGGGGCCCTGAAAGATTCTCCTAAACAGAGGTTTTTGTAGAGCTCCAAAGAGTACATTTCCTATGTGGAGACGAGATTTTTCTGATGAGTGCCTCAGTAATCCCCCTATGCTGGTATTGGAAACCAGGCCTCTGAGGAGAGATGCCTGGAAACAAAAGCAATGGATCTGATTAGGGCCTAAGTGCCTGTCCAGTTCAATCTTATTCTATGGGGATATCTGTCTCTGGGTCTGAGTGGAGGTAGTTTCCTAACTTGTGAAAGATCATCCCTGTTTGTCCTGGGCAGCCAACACTATTTGGATGGCCTCGGGGAGCTTGGAGGTTTCTCCTAATCTATAAGGTTGTGGCCAATGGAAATGGCAGAATTCCCCTGGAGAGGGAAGCCACAGTCCTGAGGTGTGTCTCCAGGGGCCCCAGCTTGGATGGTGTGTGGGCCAGGACTGTGGGGACAGAAGTTTGAAAACACAAACTCAGCTTAGGTTTGGGGATGTATGTATGAAGGCTCGATCTACAGAACATGAGAATTTTCCGGGCTATGAACAAAGGGCGAGTATGTGGCGCTTGCTCAGGCTTGTCTCTGGATTTTGTGTCAACGGTGGCCGTGGAATGTCGGGGTGTCCTCAAGGGCCATGGACAATTCTTTCTCTGGTGATTTGGCCTGATCCCAAGGGGTTGGGATCATTCTGTGGATGGGAAAAGTCCTTTCTGTATTTTTTTTTTTACCTCAGTTGTCCCACCAAAGAGGGATTCCAGAGCAGAGCCCTGAGTCGGGTGACTAGACATCTCGAACTCTGGTTGAGATTGGGTGACTAGGGGCTTGGCAAGCCCCATATGTGGGCTGTTGTTCCAGTCACTAAGAGGCTTCACATGAGAATAGGGCTCACGCTGAGGGTCACAATATGTGTTTGTGCAAATTGTGGCCCTCAGGGATAGGTGGGACCTCATAGTCCATGCTGCTTTCTCCTACAATGAACGTTGGACAACATGCCAACCACAAGGTTTCTTGCCATGGCGAAGGAGAAGTTCTGATTCTTGCATCACGTTCACTCCTGAGCAGTGAGTGTAGATAAGGTCTAGGTTATGAAGGTGAAAATTGAGGTTGGGTAGAGATGATGGCCTAAAGCCATTGTGGGTATGATATGCTCAGTGTACGGCCAGCTGTCCTGGTGTTGGACTGCAGGTCTGCCCTCAGGCTGTGTCAGACAGGGCTTTAGTGCACAGGCTAGACTGTATAATTGGGGTATGGTCGAGTGGCATGCAGGTTGTTACTCATTTGGCGTTTCTGGTTAGCCCTATAGGGCAACATTTTTCTTCTGGAGGCCAGGCAGAGTGCTGCATTGTGTCTCCAGAATTTCCAAACTGGAGGGGTGTGGCCAGGATTCTGAGGACGGAAGTCTGAGAACACAAGATAGGCTTAGGTTTCAAGACGAGGGCCCAGCAGGCACACTCTCAAGTGCTGAATCGAGATCTCATGCTTCTGAATTTAGGGCGAGGATCAGACTTTGGCTTAGGATGGAGTTTCTGTCCATGATGGCCCATTTATGAAGGTTTGGGGCATCATAAGGAAATGGAGGTTTTCTCACAGTGTTATTGTGTGATGCTTCAATCCACAAGGATTCATTCTGCGAGACAGTCAAGACAGGTTGGTTGGATTCAAGACGTCCCATAAAGAAGTTCTCCAGAGCAGGGTTCTAAGGATGGATGCCTGGGCAGCCCGCCTCCCATTCTAACTTTCTCCTAGTGACAAGGAAGGTTTGATCTGCTGGCTCTGGGTGAGCAGCCGAGTGGGCTGATTTGAAATGGACTCTCCTGAGAATGGTTCATAATGTAAGTTTGTGTCCTTGGAGACCTTGGGATTGGGCCATGGTGCCAGCGCCCTGAAGGATCCTCCTAACCTGAGGTATTGACACAGCTCCAAAGAGCAAGTTTCCCATGTGGAGATGAGATCTGTTCTGATTGTTTCCTTTGGAAACCCCCATATTCTGATATTGGAAACCAGGCCTCTGAGGAGAGATACCTAGAAACCAAGCAATGCATCAGAAGTTGGCTCAGGTTGGAGTTTCTGTCTATGATGGCCCCTTTATAAAGGGGAGCATCTCATGAGGCCATGTAGGTTTTCCCACGATAGGAGTTGTGAGATGCTCCAGTCTGCAAGGATTCCTTCTGTGGGACAGTCAAGACCTGTTGGAAGGCTCCAGGACATCCCATATGGAACGGCGCCAGAGCAGGATTCCATGGATGGATGCCTAGAGAGTCTGCTTTGCATTCCAGTTGTCTCCTAGCGACAAGGCAGGTTTGATATTCTGCCTCTGGGGGAGTAATCGACGGGGCTGAGTTGAAATGTACTCTCCTGCCAAATGGTCATAATGCGGGTATGTGTCCATGGAGACCTTGGAATAGGGCGGTTGCTCCGGCTACCTGAAGGTTTCTCCTAACTGGAGGCTTTTACAGAGCTCCAAAGGATAAGTTTCCCATGTGAAGACAAGATTTGTTCTGATTGGTATCTCTGGAATCCCACATATGCTGGTATTGGAAAACAGGCCACTGAGGAGAGATGCTTAGAAAAAAAAGCAATGGAACCAATTACATTCTAGGGGCCAGTCCAGTTTAATCTTCTTCTCTTGGGTTATCTGTCTACGGGTGAGTTGACGTCGTTGCTCAGCTTGTGAGAGATCGCCCCTCTTTGTCCTGGGTGGCCTACACTATTGGAATGGCCTCTGGGACTTTGGAGGTTTCTCCTTATCTGTAGGGTTGTGGCCAATGGAATGGGAAGAATTTCCATGGAGAGGGCAGGCACAGTCCTGAGGTGTGGCTCCAGGGGCCTCAGTCTGGAGGGTGTGTGGGACAGGGATGTCAGGATAGAAGTCTGAAAACACAAACTCGGCTTAGGTTTGGGGACGTAGGTATGGCAGGCCCAATCTACAGACTATGAGGAGAATTTTTTGGGCTATGTCCTAAGGGTGAGTGTGAACGCTTGCTGAAGCTTATGTCTCTGGATTTTGTGTCAATAGTGGCCGTGGAATGTCGGGCTGGCCTCATGGGCCATGGACGAGTCTTTCTCTCTGGACCCCAATCACTTGGGATGGCCCAATCCCAAGTGATTGGGGTCATTCTGTGAGTGGGAGGAGTCCTTTCTGTGTTTATTTACCTCAAATGTCCCACCAAAGAGGGATTCCAGAGCAGAGCCCTGAGTAGGGGTGACTAGATGTCTCTACCTCTGGTTAAGATTGGGTGACTTGGGGCATGGCAGGCCCCATATGCGGGCTCATGGTCCAGCCACTGAGAGGCTTTACTTGAGGACAGGGCTCAAACTGAGGGTCCCAATGTGTGTTTGAGCCCACCGCAGCTCTTAAGCATAGGCAGGGCCTCAGGGACCCTGCACTACCCTCAGGGGCCCTACTACTACCCCTGTAGGCCCTACAGGGGTCCTACACTGAACGTTGGACAAGATGCCAACCACAAGATTCTGGCGAGAGGGAAGGAGGAGTTCTGATTTCTGCATCACGTTCACCCATGGGAAGTGAGTAGAGATAAGGTCTAGGATTCTGTAGCCTGAAAACCGAAGTTGGAAAGAGATGGCGACCTAAGGCCATGGCGGTTCAGATGTTCTCAGTGTACTGCAAGCTGTCTGGGTGTCGGTTGGGAATTCAGGCCTCAGGTTCTGTCAGACAGGGCATTAGTGCACAGGCTAGACTATATAATTGGTGTACAGTTGAGTGACGTGCAGGTTTATCCTCATTGGAGGTTTCTGGGTAGACCCATAGGGCAATATTTTTCTTCTAGAGGGCAGGCAGAGTGCAGCACTGTGTCATCGGAAATCCCAAAATAGAGGGCGTGTGGTCCAGGAGAGTGAGTACGGAAGTCGGAGAACACTAGCTACGCTTAGGTTTTGGGGTGAGGGCACAGCAGGTACACTCTGAAGAGCTGAATCAAGATCTCGTGCATCTGAAGTCAAGGCGAAGATCAGCTGTTGGCTCAGGTTGGAGTTTCTTTCCATGATCTGCCTTCATGAAGATTGGGGGCATCATGTGACCTTGGAAGCTTTCCATGATATGAGTTGTTAGGTGGTCCATGCACAAGGACTCCTGTGGGACAGTCGAGACCTGTTGGATGGCTCAAGGATGTCCCATAAGGAATGACGCAAGAGCAGGGTTCTAAGGATGGATGCCTGAAGAGCCCAACTCGCATTTCAATTGTCTCCTAGCGATAAGGCAGGTTCAATCTGCTGGCTCTGGAGTAGCAACCGAGGGGGTTTAGTTGAAATGGACTCTCCTGAGGATGGGTCATAATTTGGGATTGTGTCCATGGAGATATTCAAATGGGGCAGTGGCTCCAGTGACCTGAAGTTTTCTCCTAACTGGAGGTTATGACACAGCTCCATAGAGCAAGATTCCCATGTGGAGACGAGATTTTTTCTGATAGGTAGCTCTGGAAACCCCCTTATGCTGGTATTGGAATCCAGGCCTCTGAGGAGAGATGCCTGAAAACAAAAGCAATGGATCCAATTAGGGCCTAGGTGCCTGTCTTGTTCAATATTCTTTTCTATGGATATCTGTCTAAGGTTCTGATTGGAGGTAGTGGCTCAGCTTGTGCCAGAGGGTCCCTGTATGTCCAGGACATCCTACACTATTGGGATGGCCTCAGAGATTTTGGATGATTCTCCTAATCTGTCAGGTTGTGCCACATGAATGAGCAGAATTCCCTTGGAGAGGGCAGGCACAGTCCTGAGGTGTGGCTCCATGGGGCCCAGCCTTTAGAATGTGTGGGTGAGGACAATGGAGACAGAAGTCTGAAAACACAAACTAGGCTTAGGTTTGGGGACATAGGTATGGCAGGCCCGATCTACAGACCTTGAGAATTTTGGGGGCTCTGAACAAAGGGCAAGTGTGTGGCGCTTTTTCAGGTTTTTGTCTCCGGATTTTGTGTCAATGGTGGCCATGGAATGTCAGGCTGGCCTCATCGACCATGGACGAGTATTTCTCTCTGTGGATTTGGCCAGATTCCAAGTGTTTGGGGTCATTCTTTGGATGGTAGGAGTCCTTACTTTTTTTTTTTCTTTATCTTGGTTTTTTTTTTTTTTTGTTTTGTTTTGTTTTGTTTTTTTTTTACCTTATGTGTCCCACCAAAGAGGGATTCCAGAAAAGAGCTCTGAATAAGGTTGACTAGACTTCTCAAGCTCTGGCTAGGATTGGGGGAGTAGGGGCATGGCAAGTCCCATATGCAGGCTCTTGGTCCAGCCCCGGAGAGGCTTTACTTGAGGCCAGGGTTCATGCTTAGGGTCCTAATGTGTGTTTGTGCCCATCGCAGCCCTCAAGCATGTCTGAGGCCTCATGGGCCATGCTGGGTTCTCATATACTGAACGTTGGACAACATGTCAACCACAAGGTTTCTGGTCATGGGGAAGGTGAAGTTCTGATTGCTGCATCACGTACATCACTTAGTTGTGAGTGGAGATAATGTCTAGGTTCTGAAGCCTGAAGACCAAGGTTGGGAAGAGATGATGACCTAAGGCCATGGCATGTTCGATGTGTTCAGTGTGAGGCCAGGTGTCTGGGTGTCGGTCACGAGGTCTGGGGTCAGGCTGTGTCAGACAGGGCATTAGTGCCCAGGCTAGACTGTATAATTGGGGTACAGTCTAGAGAATTGCAGGTTGATCCTCATTTGATGTTTCTGGGTAGACCCCTAGGGCAAAGTCTCTCTTCTGGAGGGCAGGCAGAGTGCTGCATTTTGTCTCCAGAATTCCCAAAGTGGAAGGCTTGTGGGCCAGGAGTGTGAGGACGGAAGTCTGAGAACGTGAGCTGGCTTAGGTTTTGGGGCGAGGGCAAGGCAGGCACACTCTGCAGAGCTGAATTGAGATCTCATGCATCTGAAGTCAGGGCGAGGATCAGACGGGAGTTTCTGTCCATGATGTCCTCTACCTGAAGGTGGAGGCATCACAAGGCCATGGAGGTTTTCCCACGGTGCGAGTGTGTGATGCTGCAAAACACAAGGATTTTTTCTGCAGGACAGTTGAGACCTGTTGAATGGATCAAGGACACCCCATTAGGAATTTCTCCAGAGCAGAGTTCTAACAACGGATACCTGGGCAACGAACTCGCATTCCAATTGTCTCCTAGTGACAAAGCAGGTTTGATCTGCTGGCACTGGTTGAGCAACCGCCAGGTTTGAGTTGAAATGGACTCTCCTGAGGATGGGTCATAATGTGGGATTGTGTCCATTGAGACATTGGAATGGGGCGGTGACTCCAGTGACGTGAAATTTTCTCCTAACTGGAGGTTTTGACACAGTTCCATATAGCATGATTCCCATGTGGCATGTGATTTGTTCTGATTGGTAGCTCCAGAAACCCCCATGTGCTGGTATTGGAATCCAGGCCTCTGAGGAGAGATACGTGAAAACAAAAGCAATGGACCCGTTTAGGGCCTAGGTGCCTGTCCTGTTCAATCTTCTTTTCTATGGATATCTATCTACAGGTCTGATTGGAGGTAGTGGCTCAGCTTGTGGCAGATGGTCCCTGTTTGTCCCGGACATTCTACAATATTGGGGTGGCCTCGGGGACTTCGGATGTTTCTCCTAATCTGTCAGGTTGTGCCAAAGGAATGAGCAGAATTCCCATGGAGAGGGCAGGCACAGTCCTGAGGTGTGGCTCCATGGGGCCAAGCCTTGAGGGTATGTGGGCCAGGACAATGGAGACAGAAGTCTGAAAACACAAACTTGGCTTAGGTTTGGGGACATAGGTATGGCAGGCCCGATCTACAGACCGTGAGAATTTTTCAGGCTTTGAACAAAGGGCGAGTGTGTGGCGCTTTTTCAGGCTTTTGTCTCCGGATTTTGTGTCAATGGTGGCCGTGGAATGTCAGGATGGCCTCATCAGCCATGGACGAGTATTTCTCTCTGTGAATTTGGCCCAATTCCAAGTGATTGCAGTCATTCTTTGGACGGTAGGAGTCCTTTCTCTATTTTTTTTTTAACCTCATGTGTCCCACCAAGGAGGGATTCTAGAGAAGAGATCTGAGTAGGGGTGACTAGACTTCTCAAGCACTGGTTAAGGCTTGGGGAGTAGGGGCATGGTAATCTCCATATGTGGGCTCTTGGTCCAGCCCCGGAGAGGCTTTACTTGAGGCCAGGGATCATGCTTAGGATCCTAATGTGTGTTTGTGCCCATCGCAGCCCTCAAGCATGTCTGAGGCCTCATGGGCCATGCTGGTTTCTCCTACACTGCACGTTGGACAACATGCCAACCACAGGGTTTCTGGTCATGGGGAAGGAGGAGTTCTGATTTCTGCATCACGTACACGGCATGGCAGTGAGTAGAGATAAGGTCTAGATTCTGAAGCCTGAAAACCGAGGTTGGTAAGAGATGACAACCTAAGGCCATGGTGGGTCCGATGCACTTAGTGTGCGGCCAGATGTCTGTGTCCATCATGAGGTCTGGGCTCAGGCTGTGTCAGGCAGGGCATTAGTCCCCAGGCTAGACCGTATAATTGGGGTACAGTCGAGTGATGTGAAGGTTGGTCCTCATTTGGGGTTTCTGGTTGACCCCATATGGCAAAGATTTTCTTCTGGAGGGCAGGCAGAGTGCTGCATTCTGGCTCCAGAATTGCCAACTTCAGGGCTTGTGGGCCAGGTGTTTTAGGACAGAAGTCTGAGAACACAAGTTCAGCTTAGAATTCGCAGCGGTGACATGGCAGGCACACTCTACAGACCTGAAATGAGATCTCGTGCATCTGAAGTCAGGGCGAGGATCAGATGTTGGCTTAGGTTGGAGTTTCTGTACATGATGTCCCCTTCATGAAGGTGGGGGGGCATCAGGAAACCATGGAAGATTTCCAACTTTGTGAGTGTGTGATGCTCCAAACCACAAGGATTCCGTCAGCGGGACAGTCACGACCTTTTGGATGGATCAAGGATGTCCCATAAGAAATGCTCCAAAGCACAGTTCTAATGATGGATGCCTGGGCAGTCCAACTTGCATTCCAGTTGTGTCCTAGTGAAAAGGAGGATTTTATCTGCTGTCACTGGGGGAACAACCGAGGGGACTGAATTGAAATGGAATCTCATGAGGATCAGTCGATGTGGATTTGTGTCCATGGATCCCTTGGAATGGGGCAGTGGCTCTGTTGCCCTGAAGAATTCTCCTAACCTGATGTTTTGATGCAGCTCCAAAGAGCAAGTTTCCCATGTAGAGACGAGATTTGTTCTGAAACCCCCACAACCTGGTATTGGAAACCAAGCATCTGGGGAACAATGCCTGGAATCCAAAGCAATGGATCTGATTACGGTCTAGGGGCCTGTCCTTTTCAATATTCTCCTCTGAGTGTCTCTGTCTAAGATTCAGAATGGAGGTCACTGCTCAGCTTGTGTCAGATCACCCATGTTTGTTGGGGGAGGCCAACACTATTGGACTGGTCTTGGGAATTGGAGGTTTCTCCTAATCTGTAAGGTTGTGGCAAATGAAACGGGCAGAGTTCCCTTGGAGAGCACTGGCACAGTCCTTAGGTGTGACACCACCTTTCTGGGTGTCATCCAGGAGGTCCAGGCTCAGGCTGTGTCAGACAGGGCATTAGTTCCAAGCTTAGACTGTATAATTGGAGTAAAGTTGAGTGGCATGCAGGTTGATCCTCATTTGGCGTTTCTGGGTAGCCCCAGGGGCAACGTTTTTCTTCTGGAGGGAAGAAAGAGTGCTGCATTGTGGCGACGGAATTCTCACACTGGAGGGCTTGTGGGCCAGAATTGTGAGGAAGGAAGTGTGAGAACACAAGCTAGGCTTAGGTTTTGGGTCAAGATCATGGCAGGCACACTCTGTAGAGCTAAATCTAAATCTCATGCATCTGAAGTCAGGGCGAGGATCAGACGTAGGCTCAGGTTGAAGTTTCTGTTCAGGATGGCCCCTTCATGATGGTGGGGGGCATCATGGGGCTATGGAGACTTTCCCACGATTGGCATTGTATGTTGCTCCAATCGGCAAGGATTCCTTCTACGGGACAGTCGAGACCGGTCAGATTGCTCCAGGATGTCCCATGCGGAACCACGGCAGTGCAGGGTTCTAAGGATGGATTCCTGGAGTGCCCGCCTCACATTCCTATTGTCTCCTAGTGACTAGGCAGGTTCGATCTGCTTCTTTTGGGGAGCAACCAAAGGGGATGTGTTGAAATGGACTCGCCTGCGGATGGGTCATAATGTGGGTTTGTGTCCATGGAGACCTTGGAATGGGGTGTTGGCTGCTGGGACCTGAAAATTTCCCTTAACTGGAGGTTGTGACACAGCTCCAAAATGCATGTTTCCCATGTGGAAATGAGATTTGTTCAGACTGGTACCTCCAGAAGAACACATATGCTGGTATTGGAAACCAGGCCTCTGAGGAGAGATGCCTGGAATCAAAAGCAATGGATCTGATTAGGTCCTAGGTGCCTGTCCGGTTCAATCTTCTTCTCTGGGGTTATCTGTCTATGGGTCTGAGTTGAGGTAGTTGCTCATCTTGGGACAGATCACCCTGTTTGCCCTGAGTGGCCAACACTATTGGGATGGCCTCAGGGACGTTGGAGTGTTCTCCTAATCTTTAGGGTTGTGGCCAATGGAATGGGCAGAATTTGCTTGGAGAAGGCAGGCACAGTCCTGAGGCATGGCTCCAGGGGCCCCAGCCTGGAGGGTGTGTGGGCCAGGACAGTGGGGACAGAAATCTGAAAACCCAAACTCAGCTTAGGTTTGGGGACGTAGGTATGACAGGGCTGATCTATAGACCGCAAGGAGAATTTTTCAGGCTATGAACAAAGGGCAAGTGTGAGGCATATATCCAGGATTTTGTCTCTAGATTTTGTGTCAATGGTGGCCATGGAATGACGGAATGGCCTCTTTGGCCATGGATGATTCTTTCTCTTTTAAGATTTGGTCAGATCCCAAGTTTTGGGGCTCATTCAGGGGATGGAGGAGACCCTTCGATATTTTTTTCCTCAGGGGTTCCAGAGCAGAGACCTGAATAGGGGTGACTAGAACTCTCAACCTCTCATTAATATTGGGGGACTAGGGATGGCAATGCGGGTTCTTGGTCCAGACCCTGAGAGGCTTTACTTGAGGACAGGGCTCACACTGAGGGTCCCAATGTGTTTGTGCCCATTGCGGTTCTCAAGCATGGGCGGGGACTCATGGGCTACACTGGATTCTCCTACACTGAACGTTGGAAAACATGCCAACCACAAGGTTTCTTGCCTTGAGGAAGAAGGAGTTTCATTTCTGCATCACGTTCACCCCTGGGTAGTGAGTATATATAAGGTCTACGTTCTGAAGCCTGAAAACCAAGGTTGGGAAGAGATGATGACCTAAAGCCATGGCGGGTCTGATGTGCTCAGTGTACAGCCAGCTGTCTGGGTGTCGGTTGGGAATTCAGACCTCAGGCTGTGCAAGACAGGGCATTAACGCCGAAGCGAAACTGTATAATTGGGGTAGAGTCAAGTGGCATGCAGGTTGATCCTCATTTGGTGTTTCTGGTTAGCCCCATAGGACAACGTTTCTCTTCTGGAGGGCAGTCAGAGTGCTGCATTGTGTCTCTCCAGAATTCCCTAACTGGAGGGCTGGTGGGCTCGGAGTGTGAAAACGAAGTCTGAGAACAATAGCTAGGTTTTGCTTCGGGGCGGGGTTTTGGCAGGCACACTCTGCAGAGTTGAATCAAGATTTAGTGCATCTGAAGTCAGGGCGAGGATTAGACGTTGGCTCAGGTTGGAGTTTCTGTCCAAGATGGCTCTTTCATGAAGGGGACGGTGCACCACGAGGCCACAGAGCTTTTCCCATGATGGGAGAGGTGGGGAATCCAAAGCGCAAGGATTCCTTCTGCAGGACAGCTGTGACCTGTTGGATGGCTCCAGGACGTCCCATATGGAATTACTTCAGAGTAGTTTTCTACAGATGGATGCCTAGCCAGCCCGCCTCACATTCCAATTGTCTCCTAGTGACAAGATAGGTTCGATCTGCTGGCTCTAGGGGAGCACCCAAGGGCACTGAGTTGAAATAGACTCTCCTGCAGATGGGTCCTAATGTGGGATTGTGTCCATGGAGACCTTGGAATGAGGTGGTGGCACCGGGGCCCTGAAGGATTTTCCTAGCCGGAGGTTTTGACACAGCTTGAAAGAGCACGTTTCCCATGTGGAGAAGACATTTGTTCTGACTGATGACTCAGGAAACCCCCATATGGTGGTATTGAAAACCAGGCCTCTGAGGTTCTGACATAGCTCCACGAGCAAGTTTCCAATGTGCAGACAAGACTTGCTCTGAAGGGGCCTCTGGAAACCCCATAGGCTGGTATGGGAAACCAGGCCTCTGAGAAGAGATGCCTGAAAACCAAAGCAATGGATCTGATTAGGGCCTAGGGGCCTGTCCAGTTCAATGTTCTTCTCTGGGGACATCTGTCTCCGAGTTGGTGTGGAGCCAGTTGCTCAGCTAGTGTCAGATCACCCCTGTTTGTTCCAAGCGGCCTACAATATTGGTATGGTCCCAAGGACATTGGAGATTTCTCCTGATTTATATGGTTGTGGCCAATGGAATATGAAGAATTCCCTTTGAGAGGGCAGGAAGAATCCTGAGGTGTGGTTCCAGGGGCCCTAGCCTGGAGGGTGTGTGTTTTCAGACAACTGTCCAAACAGCCCTGGCCTACACAACCTACAGGCTCAGGCCCCTGGAGCCAAACCTGAGGACTGTACTTGCCCTCTCCAAGGGAATTGTGTGTGCCCATTCGAATGGCCACAACCCTTCTAATAGGATAAACCTCTAAAGTCCCTGATTCATCTCAATAGTGGTGACTTCCCAGGAAAAACAGGGGCAATCTGAGCCCAACTGAGCACCTACCTGCACTCAGACCCATAGACAGATGTCCCCAGAGGTAAAAAGGAAAGAACAGGCCCCTAGGCACTAATCAGATCCATTGCTTTGGTTTTCAGGCATCTCTCCTCAGAGGCCTGGATTTCAAAAGCAGCATATAGCTGTTTCTTGACCCACACATCAGAAAACATCTCATCTACACATGGGAAACTTGCACGTTGGGGCTGTGTCAAAGCCTCTGTTTAGGAGAACCCTTTAGGGCCCCAGTGCCTCCGCTTCATTCCAAGGTCTCCATAGACACAAAAGCACGTTAGGACCCATCCCCAGGGGTGTCCATTTCAACTCAGCGTCCTCGGTTGCTCCCCACAGATCCAGGAGATCTAACCTGTCTTGTTGCTAGGAGACAATTGGAATGCGAGGTGGGCTACCCAGCCATCCATCCTTAGAACCCTGCTCAGAATCATTGGCCTGGAGCCAAACAACAGGTCTCAATTGTCCTGCAGAAGACTCTCTGCAGTTTGGAGCTTCTCACAACTCCCATCGTGGGAAAACCCCCATGGCCTCGTGATGCCCCCGCCCATTCATGAAGGGGCCATCAGGGACAGAAACTCCAACCTGAGCGATCGTCTGATCCTCGCCCTGACTTCAGATGCACGAGATCTCGATTCAGGTCTGTAGATTGTGCGTGCCATGGCCTCACCCAGAAACCTAAGCCTAGCTTGTGTTCTCAGACTTTTGTCGTCAGACTACTGGCCAACAAGCCCTCCAGTTTGGCAATCCAGAACTACAATGCAGCACTCTGCCGGCCCTCCAGAAGAAAAACATTGTCCTCTGGTGCTACCCAGTAATCCCAAATGAGGATCAACCTGCACCGACCTTGGCTGTACCCCAAATACATAGGCTGACCAGGGCACTAATGCCCTTACTGACACAGCCTGAGCCTGGACCCCCTGGCCCCTCCCAGACACCTGGCCGCACACTGAGCACATCGAGCCGCCATGGCCTTAGGTCGTCATCTCTTCCCAACATCAGTTTTCAGGTTTCAGAACCTAGACCTTATCTCCAATCACTGTCCAGGGTTGAAGGTGATGCAGAAATCAGAACTCCTTCCCCATGGCAAGAAACCTTGTGGTTGGCATGTTGTCCAACGTTCAGTGTAGTTGAAACCAGTGTGGCCAATGAGGCCCCGCCCATGCTCGCGGGCCACATTGGTCACAAACACACATTGGGACGCTCAGGCTGAGCCCAGTCCTCAAGTAAGGCCACTCAGTGGCTGGATGAAGAGATATCATATTGGGCTTGCCATGCCCCTAGGCCCCAATTTTTAACCATAGTTCGGGTTGTCCCTTCAGTCTTCCCCACGGCTTGGCTTTGGAATTCCTCTTTTGGTGGGACAGCTGAGGTAACAAAACTGAAATGAGTCCTCCCATCCCACAGATTGACGAAAAGCAATTGGGAATCGGGCCAAATCCTCAGAGAGGAAGATTTGTCCATGGCCCATGAGGCGTCCCCGACATTCCACGGCCATCGCTGATACAAAATCCAGAGACTAAAGCCTGAGCAAGAGCCTCAGACTCGCACTTTCTTCATATCCTGAAGAGTTCTTCTCATGGTTTGTAGATCGGGCCTGCCATACCTACGTCCCCAAACCTAAGCTGAGTTTGTGTTTTCAGACTTCTGTCCTCAAAGTCTTGGGCCACACACCCTCCAGGCTGGGCCCCTGGAGCCCCACATTAGGACTGTGCCTACCAATCCATGGGAATTCTGCCCATTCCATGGTCCAAAATCGTACAAATTAGGAGAAATCTCCAAAGTCCCTGAGGCCATCCCAATAGTGTAGGTCGCCCGGAACAAACAAGGGCTGTCTGACACCAGCTGATAATCGACCTCCACTCATACCATAGATGGATGTCCCCAGAGAAGAAGATTGAACCAGACAGGACCCTAGGCCATAATAGGATACATTGCTTTGGGTTACAGGCATGTGTCCTCAAAAGCCTGATTCCAATACGAGCATAGGGGTTTTCCTGAGGCACCCATCAGAACTCATCTCGTCTCCACAAGGAAACCTGTGCATGGGAGCCATGTCCAAAGCTTAGGAGAGTACTTCAGGGTCCCGGTGCCACCGCCCCATTCCAAGGCCCTCATGGACACAAAAACACATTAGGACCCATCCTCAGGAAAGTCCATTTCAACTCAGCCACCCCCGTTGCTCCCGCAGAGCCATCAGATCTAAACTGTCTTGTTGCTAGGAGAAAATTGGAATGCGAGGCGGGCTTCCCAGGCATCCATCCGCGAACGGTGCTCTGGAGTCATTCCATATGGAATGTCCTGGAGCTGTCCATCAGGTCTCAATTGTCCCGCAGAAGGAATCCATGAAGGGGGCATCCCACAACTCCCAACGTGGGATAACCTCAATGGCCTCGAGATTCCGCTCCCTTCATGAAGCGGCCGTCATGCTCAGAAACTCCAACCTGAGCCAACGTCTGATCCTCGCCCTGACTTCAGATGCATGAGATATTGGTTCAGATCTGCAGGGGGTACCTGCCGTGCCCTCGCCCTGAAACCCGAGTCTAGCTTGTCTTCTCAGACTTCCGTCCTCACACTCCTGGCCCCGAAGCCCTCAAGTTTGGCAATTCCGGACCCACAATGCAGCACTCTGCCTGCCCTCTAGAAAAAAAATTATTGCCTCATGAGCTGCCCAGGCACCTTAAATGAGGGTAAACCTACACAGCACTCGACTTTACCCAAATTATATAGTATAACCAGGGCACTAATGCACTGTCGAACACAACCTGAGCCCGGACCTCCTGACCAACACCCAGAAAGCTGACCGCACACTGAGCACATAAAACCCGCCATGGCCTTAGGTCATCATCTCTTCCCTACCTCAGTTTTCAGGCTTCAGAACCGAGACCTTATCTCCAATCACTTCCCAGGGGTGAGTGTGATGCAGAAATCAGAACTCCTCCTTACCCATGGCAAGAACCCTGTGGTTGGCACGTTGTCCAACGTTCAGTGTAGGAGAAATCAGCATTCACCCTGAGGCCCCGCCCATTCTTGAGTGCGACGAGGGCATACACATGCATTGTGACCCTCAGCATGAGTCCTGTCCTCTAGTAAGTCCTCTCAGTTGCTGGACCATTAGATGTCATAATGGGCTTGACATGTCCCTAGGCCCCAATTTTTAACCAAATTTCTGATGGTCCAGTCGCCCCTCCCCAGGGCTCTACTCTGGAATCCCTCATTTGGTGGGACACCTGAGGATAAAAAAGAAAAAAACAAGAATAAAAAAAAAACGGACTTCTTCCAGCCCACAGAATGACCCCAAACTCTTTGGACGGGGCCATACCACCAGAGAGTAAGACTCGTCCATTTCCCATGAAGTCACCCAGAAATTCAACGACCATGAGTGACACGATATCCAGAGACAAAAACTTGAGCAGGAGCCTCACACTCGCCCTTCTTTCAAATCCCGAAGAGTTCTCCTCATGGTCTGTAGATCAGTCCTGCCATACCTATGACCCGAAACATAAGCCGAGTTTGTGTTTTCAGACAACTCTCCAAACAGCCCTGGCCTACACAACCTACAGGCTCAGGCCCTGGAGCCAAACCTGAGGACTGTACTTGCCCTCTCCAAGGGAATTGTGTGTGCCCATTCCAATGGCCACTACCCTTCTAATAGGATAAACCTCCAAAGTCCCTGATCCATCTCAATAGTGGTGGCTTCCCAGGAACAACAGGGGCAATCTGAGCCCAACGAGCACCTACCTGCACTCAGACCCATAGACAGATGTCCCCAGAGGAAAAAGGAAAGAACAGGCCCCTAGGCACTAATCAGATCCATTGTTTGGTTTCCAGGCATCTCTCCTCAGAGGCCTGGATTTCAAAAGCAGCATATAGCTGTTTCTTGACTCACCCATCAGAAAACATCTCATCTACACATGGGAAACTTGCACGTTGGAGCTCTGTCAAAGGCTCTGTTTAGGAGAACCCTTCAGGGCCCCAGTGCCACCGCTTCATTCCAAGGTCTCCATAGACACAAAAGCACGTTAGGACCCATCCCCAGGGGTGTCCATTTCAACTCAGCGTCCTCGGTTGCTCCCCACAGATCCAGGAGATCTAATCTGTCTTGTTGCTAGGAGACAATTGGAATGCGAGGTGGGCTACCCAGCCATCCATCCTTAGAACCCTGCTCAGAATCATTGGCCTGGAGCCAAACAACAGGTCTCAATTGTCCTGCAGAAGACTCTCTGCAGTTTGGAGCTTCTCACAACTCCCATCGTGGGAAAACCCCCATGGCCTCGTGATGCCCCCGCTCATTCATGAAGGGGCCATCAGGGACAGAAACTCCAACCTGAGCGATCGTCTGATCCTCGCCCTGACTTCAGATGCACGAGATCTCGATTCAGGTCTGTAGATTGTGCGTGCCATGGCCTCACCCAGAAACCTAAGCCTAGCTTGTGTTCTCAGACTTTTGTCGTCAGACTACTGGCCCACAAGCCCTCCAGTTTGGCAATCCAGAACTACAATGCAGCACTCTGAGGGCCCTCCAGAAGAAAAACATTGTCCTCTGGTGCTACCCAGTAATCCCAAATGAAGATCAACCTGCACCGACCTTGGTTGTACCCCAAATACATAGGCTGACCAGGGCACTAATGCCCTTTCTGACACAGCCTGAGCCTGGACCCCCTGGCCCCTCCCAGACACCTGGCCGCACACTGAGCACATCAAGCCGCCATGGCCTTAGGTCGTCATCTCTTCCCAACATCAGTTTTCAGGTTTCAGAACCTAGACCTTATCTCCAATCACTGCCCAGGGTTGAAGGTGATGCAGAAATCAGAACTCCTTCCCCATGGCAAGAAACCTTGTGGTTGGCATGTTGTCCAACGTTCAGTGTAGTTGAAACCAGTGTGGCCCATGAGGCCCCGCCCATGCTCGCGGGCCACATTGGTCACAAACACACATTGTGACGCTCAGGCTGAGCCCAGTCCTCAAGTAAGGCCACTAAGTGGCTGGATGAAGAGATATCATATTGGGCTTGCCATGCCCCTAGGCCCCAATTTTTAACCATAGTTCGGGTTGTCCCTTCAGTCTTCCCCACGGCTTGGCTTTGGAATTCCTCTTTTGGTGGGACAGCTGAGGTAACAAAACTGAAATGAGTCCTCCCTTCCCACAGATTGACGAAAAGCAATTGGGAATCGGGCCAAATCCTCAGAGAGGAAGATTCGTCTATGGCCCATGAGGCGTCCCCGACATTCCACGGCCATCGCTGATACAAAATCCAGAGACAAAAGCCTGAGCAAGAGCCTCAGACTCACACATTCTTCATATCCTGAAGAGTTCTTCTCATGGTTTGTAGATCGGGCCTGCCATACCTACGTCCCCAAACCTAAGATGAGTTTGTGTTTTCAGACTTCTGTCCTCAAAGTCTTGGGCCACACACCCTCCAGGCTGGGCCCCTCGAGCCACACATTAGGACTGTGCTTACCAATCCATGGGAATTCTGCCCATTCCATGGTCCAAAATCGTACAAATTAGGAGAAATCTCCAAAGTCCCTGAGGCCATCCCAATAGTGTAGGTCGCCCGGAACAAACAAGGGCTGTCTGACACCAGCTGATAATCGACCTCCACTCATACCATAGATGGATGTCCCCAGAGAAGAAGATTGAACCAGACAGGACCCTAGGCCATAATAGGATACATTGCTTTGGGTTACAGGCATGTGTCCTCAAAAGCCTGATTCCAATACGAGCATAGGGGTTTTCCTGAGGCACCCATCAGAACTCATCTCGTCTCCACAAGGAAACCTGTGCATGGGAGCCATGTCCAAAGCTTAGGAGAGTACTTCAGGGTCCCGGTGCCACCGCCCCATTCCAAGGCCCTCATGGACACAAAAACACATTAGGACCCATCCTCAGGAAAGTCCATTTCAACTCAGCCACCCCGGTTGCTCCGGCAGAGCCATCAGATCTAAACTGTCTTGTTGCTAGGAGACAATTGGAATGCGAGGCGGGCTTCCCAGGCATCCATCCGCGAACGGTGCTCTGGAGTCATTCCATATGGGATGTCCTGGAGCTGTCCAACAGGTCTCAATTGTCCCGCAGAAGGAATCCATGAAGGGGGCATCCCACAACTCCCAACGTGGGAAAACCTCAATGGCCTCGAGATTCCGCTCCCTTCATGAAGCGGCCGTCATGCTCAGAAACTCCAACCTGAGCCAACGTCTGATCCTCGCCCTGACTTCAGGTGCATGAGATATTGGTTCAGATCTGCAAGGTGTGCCTGCCGTGCCCTCGCCCTGAAACCCAAGTCTAGCTTGTCTTCTCAGACTTCCGTCCTCACACTCCTGGCCCCGAAGCCCTCAAGTTTGGCAATTCCGGACCCACTATGCAGCACTCTGCCTACCCTCTAGAAAAAAAATGATTGCCTCATGAACTGCCCAGGCACCTTAAATGAGGGTAAACCTACACAGCACTCGACTTTACCCAAATTATATAGTCTAACCTGGGCACTAATGCACTGTCGAACACAACCTGAGCCCGGACCTCCTGACCAACACCCAGAAAGCTGACCGCACACTGAGCACATAAAACCCGCCATGGCCTTAGGTCATCATCTCTTCCCTACCTCAGTTTTTAGGCTTCAGAACCGAGACCTTATCTCCAATCACTTCCCAGGGGTGAGTGTGATGCAGAAATCAGAACTCCTCCTTACCCATGGCAAGAACCCTGTGGTTGGCACGTTGTCCAACGTTCAGTGTAGTTGAAACCAGTGTGGCCCATGAGGCCCCGCCCATGCTCATGGTCCGCATTGGTCACAAACACACATTGTGACGCTCAGGCTGAGAGCAGTCCTCAAGTAAGGCCACTCAGTGACTGGATGAAGAGATAGCATATTGGGCTTGCCACGCCCCTAGGCCCCAATTTTTAACTATAGTTCGGGTTGTCCCTTCAGTCTTCCCCACGGCTTGGCTTTGGAATTCCTCTTTTGGTGGGACACCTGAGGTAACAAAACTGAAATGAGTCCTCCCATCCCACAGATTGACGAATAGTAATTGGGAATCGGGCCAAATCCTTAGAGAGGAAGATTCGTCCATGGCCCATGAGGCCTCCCCAACATTCCACGGCCATCGCTGATACAAAATCCAGAGACAATAGCCTGAGCAAGCGCCTCAGACTCGCACTTTCTTCATATCCTGAAGAGTTCTTCTCATGGTTTGTCGATCGGGCCTGCCATACCTACGTCCCCAAACCTAAGCTGAGTTTGTGTTTTCAGACTTCTGTCCTCAAAGTCTTGGGCCCCACACCATCCAGGCTGGGCCCCTGGAGGCACACATTAGGACTGTGCCTACCAATCCATGGGAATTCTGCCCATTCCATGGTCCAAAATCGGACAAATTAGGAGAAAACTCCAATGTCCCTGAGGCCATCCCAATAGTGTAGGTCGCCCGGAACAAAGAAGGGCTGTCTAACGCCAGCTGATAATCGACCTCCACTCATACCATAGATGGATGTCACCAGAGAAGAAGATTGAACCAGACAGGACCCTACACCATAATAGGATCCATTGCTTTGGGTTACAGGCATGTGTCCTCAAAAGCCTGATTCCAATACGAGCATAGGTGTTTTCCTGAGGCACCCATCAGAACTCATCTCGCCTCCAGAAGGAAACCTGTGCATGGGAGCCATATCCAAAGCTTAGGAGAGTAATTCAGGATCCCGGTGCCACCGCCCCATTCCAAGGCCCTCATGGACACAAAAACACATTAGGACCCATCCTCACGAAAGTCCATTTCAAATCAGCCACCCCGGTTGCTCCCGCAGAGCCATCAGATCTAAACTGTCTTGTTGCTAGGAGACAATTGGAATGCGAGGCGGGCTTCCCAGGCATCCATCCGCGAACGGGGCTCTGGAGTCATTCCATATGGGATGTCCTGGAGCTGTCCAACAGGTCTCAATTTTCCCGCAGAAGGAATCCTTGAAGGGGGCATCCCACAACTCCCAACGTGGGAAAACCTCAATGGCCTTGAGATTCCGCTCCCTTCATGAAGCAGCCGTCATGCTCAGAAACTCCAACCTGAGCCAACGTCTGATCCACGCCCTGATTCAGATGCATGAGATATTGGTTCAGATCTGCAGGGGGTACCTGCCGTGCCCTAGCCCTGAAACCCAAGTCTAGCTTGTCTTCTAAGACTTCCATCCTCACACTCCTGGCCCCGAAGCCCTCAAGTTTGGCAATTCCTGACCCACAATGCAGCACTCTGCCTGCCCTCTAGAAAAAAAATTATTGCCTCATGAGCTGCCCAGGCACCTTAAATGAGGGTAAACCTACACAGCACTCGACTTTACCCAAATTATATAGTCTAATCTGGCCACTAATGCACTGTCGAACACAACCTGAGCCCGGACCTCCTGACCAACACCCAGAAAGCAGACCGCACACTGAGCACATAAAACCCGCCATGGCCTTAGGTCATCATGTCTTCCCTACCTCAGTTTTCAGGCTTCAGAACCGAGACCTTATCTCCAATCACTGCCCAGGGGTGAGTGTGATGCAGAAATCAGAACTCCTCCTTACCCATGGCAAGAAACCTTGTGGTTGGCACGTTGTCCAACGTTCAGTGTAGGAGAAACCAGCATTCACCCTGAGGCCCCGCCCATTCTTGAGTGTTACGAGGGCATACACACGCATTGTGACCCTCCGCATGAGTCCTGTCCTCTAGTAAGTCCTCTCAGTGGCTGGACCATTAGATGTCATAATGGGCTTGACATGTCCCTAGGCCCCAATTTTTAACCAGATTTCTGATTGTCCAGTCGCCCCTCCCCAGGGCTCTACTCTGGAATCCCTCATTCGGTGGGACACCTGAGGTTAAAAAAGAAAAACAACAACAACAACAACAAAAAAAAAAAACCGGACTTCTTCAAGCCCACAGAATGACCCAAAACTCTTTGGAAGAGGCCAAACCACCAGAGAGTAAGACTCGTCCATTTCCCATGAAGTCACCCAGAAATTCCACGACCATGAGTGACACGATATCCAGAGACAAACACTTGAGCAAGAGCCTCACACTCGCCCTTCTTTCAAATCCCGAAGAGTTCTCCTCATGGTCTGTAGATCAGTCCTGCCATACCTATGACCCGAAACATAAGCCGAGTTTGTGTTTTCAGACAACTCTCCAAACAGCCCTGGCCTACACAACCTACAGGCTCAGTCCCCTGGAGCCAAACCTGAGGACTGTACTTGCTCTCTCCAAGGGAATTGTGTGTGAACATTCCAATGGCCACAACACTTCTCATAGGATAAACCTCCAAAGTCCCTGATCCATCTCAATAGTGGTGGCTTCCCAGGAAAAACAGGGGCAATCTGAGCCCAACTGAGCACCTACCTGCACTCAGACCCATAGACAGATGTCCCCAGCGGTAAAAAGGAAAGAACAGGCCCCTAGGCACTAATCAGATCCATTGCTTTAGTTTCCAGGCATCTCTCCTCAGAGGCCTGGATTTCAAAAGCAGCATATAGCTGTTTCGTGACTCACCCATCAGAAAACATCTCATCTACACATGGGAAACTTGCACGTTGGAGCTGTGTCAAAGCCTCTGTTTAGGAGATCCCTTTAGGGCCCCAGTGCCACCGCTTCATTCCGAGGTCTCCATTGACACAAAGCACATTAGGACCCATCCCCAGGGGTGTCCATTTCAACTCAGCGTCCTCGGTTGCTCCCCACAGATCCAGGAGATCTAACCTGTCTTGTTGCTAGGAGACAATTGGAATGCGAGGTGGGCTACCCAGCCATCCATCCTTAGAACCCTGCTCAGAATCATTGGCCTGGAGCCAAACAACAGGTCTCAATTGTCCTGCGGAAGACTCTCTGCAGTTTGGAGCTCCTCACAACTCCCATCGTGGGAAAACACCCATGGCCTCGTGATGCCCCCCCATCCATGAAGGGGCCATCAGGGTCAGAAACTCCAACCTGAGCGATCGTCTGATCCTCGCCCTGACTTCAGATGCACGAGATCTCGATTCAGGTCTGTAGATTGTGCCTGCCATGGCCTCACCCAGAAACCTAAGCCTAGCTTGTGTTCTCAGACTTTTGTCGTCAGACTTCTGGCCCACAAGCCCTCCAGTTTGGCAATCCAGAACTACAATGCAGCACTCTGCCGGCCCTCCAGAAGAAAAACATTGTCCTCTGGGGCTACCCAGTAACCCCAAATGAGGATCAACCTGCACCGACCTTGGCTGTACCCCAAATACATAGGCTGACGCGGGCACTAATGCCCTTTCTGGTACAGCCTGAGCCTGGACCCCCTGGCCCCTCCCAGAAGCTGGCCGCACACTGAGCACAACGAGCCTTCATGTCCTTAGGTCGTCATCTCTTCGCAACCTCGGTTTTCAGGTTTCAGAACCTAGACCTTATCTCCAATCACTTCCCAGGGTTGAAGGTGATGCAGAAATCAGAATTCCTTCCCCATGGCAAGAAACCTTGTGGTTGGCATGTTGTCCAACGTTCAGTGTAGTTGAAACCAGTGTGGCCCATGAGGCCCCGCCCATGCTCGCGGGCCACATTGGTCACAACACACATTGTTACGCTCAGGCTGAGCCCAGTCCTCAAGTAAGGCCACTAAGTGGCTGGATGAAGAGATAGTATATTGGGCTTGCCATGCCCCTAGGCCCCAATTTTTAACCATAGTTCGGGTTGTCCCTTCAGTCTTCCCCACGGCTTGGCTTTGGAATTCCTCTTTTGGTGGGACACCTGAGGTAACAAAACTGAAATGAGTCCTCCCATCCCACAGATTGACGAAAAGCAAATGGGAATCGGGCCAAATCCTCAGAGAGGAAGATTCGTCCATGGCCCATGAGGCCTCCCCGACATTCCACGGCCATCGCTGATACAAAATCCAGAGACAAAAGCCTGAGCAAGCGCCTCAGACTCGCACTTTCTTCATATCCTGAAGAGTTCTTCTCATGGTTTGTCGATCGGGCCTGCCATACCTACGTCCCTAAACCTAAGCTGAGTTTGTGTTTTCAGACTTCTGTCCTCAAAGTCTTGGGCCACACGCCCTCCAGCCTGGGCCCCTGTAGCCACACATTCGGACTGTGCCTACCAATCCATGGGAATTCTGCCCATTCCATGGTCCAAAATCGTACAAATTAGGAGAAACCTCCAAAGTCCCTGAGGCCATCCCAATAGTGTAGGTCGCCCGAAACAAACAAGGGCTGTCTGACACCAGCTGATAATCGACCTCCACTCATACCATAGATGGATGTCACCAGAGAAGAAGATTGAACCAGACAGGACCCTAGGCCATAATAGGATCCATTGCTTTGGGTTACAGGCATGTGTCCTCAAAAGCCTGATTCCAATACGAGCATATGTGTTTTCCTGAGGCACCCATCAGAATTCATCTCATCTCCACAAGGTAATCTGTGCATGGGAGCCATGTCCAAAGCTTAGGAGAGTACTTCAGGATCCCGGTGCCACCGCCCCATTCCAAGGCTCTCATGGACACAAAAACACATTAGGACCCATCCTCACGAAAGTCCATTTCAACTCAGCCTCCCTGGTTGCTCCCGCAGAGCCATCAGATCTAAACTGTCTTGTTGCTAGGAGACAATTGGAATGCGAGGCGGGCTACCCAGGCATCCATCCGCGAACGGTGCTCTGGAGTCATTCCATATAGGATGTCCTGGAGCTGTCCAACAGGTCTCAATTGTCCTGCAGAAGGAATCCTTGAAGGGGGCATCCCACAACTCCCAACGTGGGAAAACCTCAATGGCCTTGAGATTCTGCTCCCTTCATGAAGCGGCCGTCATGCTCAGAAACTCCAACCTGAGCCAACGTCTGATCCTCGCCCTGACTTCAGATGCATGAGATATTGGTTCAGATCTGCAGGGGGTACCTGCCGTGCCCTCGCCCTGAAACCCAAGTCTAGCTTGTCTTCTCAGACTTCCGTCCTCACACTCCTGGCCCCGAAGCCCTCAAGTTTGGCAATTCCTGACCCACAATGCAGCACTCTGCCTGCCCTCTAGAAAAAAAATTATTGCCTCATGAGCTGCCCAGGCACCTTAAATGAGGGTAAACCTACACAGCACTCAACTTTACCCAAATTATAAAGTCTAACCTGGGCACTAATGCACTGTCGAACACAACCTGAGCCCGGACCTCCTGACCAACACCCAGAAAGCTGACAGCACACTGAGCACATAAAACCCGCCATGGCCTTAGGTCATCATGTCTTCCCTACCTCAGTTTTCAGGCTTCAGACCGAGACCTTATCTCCAATCACTGCCCAGGGGTGAGTGTGATGCAGAAATCAGAACTCCTCCTTACCCATGGCAAGAACCCTGTGGTTGGCACGTTGTCCAACGTTCAGTGTAGGAGAAACCAGCATTCACCCTGAGGCCCCGCCCATTCTTGAGTGCGACGAGGGCATACACACGCACTGTGACCCTAATCATGAGTCCTGTCTATAGTAAGTCCTCTCAGTGGCTGGAGGATTAGATGTCATAATGGGCTTGACATGTCCCTAGGCCCCAATTTTTAACCAGATTTCTGATGGTCCAGTCGCCCCTCCCCAGGGCTCTACTCTGGAATCCCTCATTTGGTGGGACACCTGAGGTTAAAAAAGAAAAAATCAACAATAAAAAAAAAAAAACGGACTTCTTCCAGCCCACAGAATGACCCCAAACTCTTTGGACGGGGCCAAACCACCAGAGAGTAAGACTCGTCCACTTCCTATGAAGTCACCCAGAAATTCTACGACCATGAGTAACACGATATCCAGAGACAAAAACTTGAGCAGGAGCCTCACACTCGCCCTTCTTTCAAATCCCAAAAAGTTCTCCTCATGGTCTGTAGATCAGTCCTGCCATACCCATGACCCGAAACATAAGCCGAGTTTGTGTTTTCAGACAACTGTCCAAACAGCCCTGGCCTACACAACCTACAGGCTCAGGCCCCTGGAGCCAAACCTGAGGACTGTACTTGCCCTCTCCAAGGGAATTGTGTGTGCCCATTCCAATGGCCACAAGCCTTCTAATAGGATAAACCTCCAAAGTCCCTGATCCATCTCAATAGTGGTGGCTTCCCAGGAAAAACAGGGGCAATCTGAGCCCAACTGAGCACCTACCTGCACTCAGACCCATAGACAGATGTCCCCAGAGGTAAAAAGGAAAGAACAGGCCCCTAGGCACTAATCAGATCCATTGCTTTGGTTTCCAGGCATCTCTCCTCAGAGGCCTTGATTTCAAAAGCAGCATTAGCTGTTTCGTGACTCACCCATCAGAAAACATCTCATCTACATATGGGAAACTTGCACGTTGGAGCTGTGTCAAAGCCTCTGTTTAGGAGAACCCTTTAGGGCCCCAGTGCCACCTCTTCATTCCAAGGTCTCCATAGACACAAAAGCACGTTAGGACCCATCCCCAGGGGTGTCCATTTCAACTCAGCATCCTTGGTTGCTCCCCACAGATCCAGGAGATCTAACCTGTCTTGTTGCTAGGAGACAATTGGAATGCGAGGTGGGCTACCCAGCCATCCATCCTTAGAACCCTGCTCAGAATCATTGGCCTGGAGCCAAACAACTGGTCTCAATTGTCCTGCAGAAGACTCTCTGCAGTTTGGAGCTTCTCTCAACTCTCATCGTGGGAAAACACCCAAGCCTCGTGATGCCCGTCCCATTCATGAAGGGCCCATCAGGGTCAGAAACTCCAACCTGAGCGATCGTCTGATCCTCGCCCTGACTTCAGATGCACGAGATCTCGATTCAGGTCTGTAGATTGTGCCTGCCATGGCCTCACCCAGAAACCTAAGCCTTGCTTGTGTTCTCAGACTTTTGTCGTCAGACTACTGGCCCACAAGCCCTCCAGTTTGGCAATCCAGAACTACAAAGCAGCACTCTGCCGGCCCTCCAGAAGAAAAACATTGTCCTCTGGGGCTACCCAGTAACCCCAAATGAGGATCAACCTGCATCGACCTTGGCTGTACCCCAAATACACAGGCTGACCAGGGCTCTAATGCCCTTTCTGGTACAGCCTGAGCCTGGACCCCCTGGCCCCTCCCAGACAGCTGGCCGCAAACTGAGCACATCGAGCCGCCATGGCCTTAGGTCGTCATCTCTTCCCAACATCAATTTTCAGGTTTCAGAACCTAGACCTTATATCCAATCACTGCCCAGGGTTGAAGGTGATGCAGAAATCAGACCTCCTTCCCCATGGCAAGAAACCTTGTGGTTGGCATGTTGTCCAACGTTCATTGTAGTTGAAACCAGTGTGGCCCATGAGGCCCCGCCCATGCTCGTGGGCCACATTGGTCACAAACACACATTGTGACGCTCAGGCTGAGCCCAGTCCTCAAGTAAGGCCACTAAGTGGCTGGATGAAGAGATAGCATATTGGGCTTGCCATGCCCCTAGGCCCCAATTTTTAACCATAGTTCGGGTTGTCCCTTCAGTCTTCCCCACGGCTTGGCTTTGGAATTCCTCTTTTGGTGGGACACCTGAGGTAACAAAACTGAAATGAGTCCTCCCATCCCACAGATTGACGAAAAGCAATTGGGAATCGGGCCAAATCCTCAGAGAGGAAGATTCGTCCGTGGCGCATGAGGCCTCCCCGACATTCCACGGCCATCGCTGATACAAAATCCAGAGACAAAAGCCTGAGCAAGCGCCTCAGACTCGCACTTTCTTCATATCCTGAAGAGTTCTTCTCATGGTTTGTCGATCGGGCCTGCCATACCTACGTCCCCAAACCTAAGCTGAGTTTGTGTTTTCAGACTTCTGTCCTCAAAGTCTTGGGCCACCCACCCTCCAGGCTGGGCCCCTGGAGCCACACATTCGGACTGTGCCTACCAATCCATGGGAATTCTCCCCATTCCATGGTCCAAAATCGTACAAATTAGGAGAAACCTCCAAAGTCCCTGAGGCCATCCCAATAGTGTAGGTCGCCCAGTACAAACAAGGGCTGTCTGACACCAGCTGATAATCGACCTATACTCATAACAGAGATGGTTGTCCCCAGAGAAGAAGATTGAACCAGACAGGACCCTAGGCCATAATAGGATCCATTGCTTTGTGTTACAGGCATGTGTCCTCAAAAGCCTGATTCCAATACGAGCATAGGGGTTTTCCTGAGGCACCCTTCAGAACTCATCTCGTCTCCACAAGGAAACCTGTGCATGGGAGCCATGTCCAAAGCTTAGGAGAGTACTTCAGGGTCCCGGTGCCACCGTCCCATTCCAAGGCCCTCATGGACACAAAAACACATTAGGACCCATCCTCAGGAAAGTCCATTTCAACTCAGCCACACCGGTTGCTCCCACAGAGCCATCAGATCTAAACTGTCTTGTTGCTAGGAGACAATTGGAATGCGAGGCGGGCTTCCCAGGCATCCATCCGCGAACGGGGCTCTGGAGTCATTCCATATGGGATGTCCTGGAGCTGTCCAACAGGTCTCAATTGTCCCGCAGAAGGAATCCTTGAAGGGGGCATCCCACAACTCCCAACGTGGGAAAACCTCAATGGCCTTGAGATTCCGCTCCCTTCATGAAGCAGCCGTCATGCTCAGAAACTCCAACCTGAGCCAACGTCTGATCCTCGCCCTGATTCAGATGCATGAGATATTGGTTCAGATCTGCAGGGGGTACCTGCCGTGCCCACGCCCTGAAACCCAAGTCTAGCTTGTCTTCTCAGACTTCCGTCCTCACACTCCTGGCCCCGAAGCCCTCAAGTTTGGCAATTCCTGACCCACAATGCAGCACTCTGCCTGCCCTCTAGAAAAAAAATTATTGCCTCATGAGCTGCCCAGGCACCTTAAATGAGGGTAAACCTACACAGCACTCGACTTTACCCAAATTATATAGTCTAACCTGGCCACTAATGCACTGTCGAACACAACCTGAGCCCGGACCTCCTGACCAACACCCAGAAAGCAGACCGCACACTGAGCACATAAAACCCGCCATGGCCTTTGGTCATCATGTCTTCCCTACCTCAGTTTTCAGGCTTCAGAACCGAGACCTTATCTCCAATCACTGCCCAGGGGTGAGTGTGATGCAGAAATCAGAACTCCTCCTTAGCCATGGCAAGAAACCTTGTGGTTGGCACGTTGTCCAACGTTCAGTGTAGGAGAAACCAGCATTCACCCTGAGGCCCCGCCCATTCTTGAGTGTTACGAGGGCATACACACGCATTGTGACCCTCCGCATGAGTCCTGTCCTCTAGTAAGTCCTCTCAGTGGCTGGACCATTAGATGTCATAATGGGCTTGACATGTCCCTAGGCCCCAATTTTTAACCAGATTTCTGATTGTCCAGTCGCCCCTCCCCAGGGCTCTACTCTGGAATCCCTCATTTGGTGGGACACCTGAGGTTAAAAAAGAAAAACAACAACAACAACAACAAAAAAAAAACCGGACTTCTTCAAGCCCACAGAATGACCCAAAACTCTTTGGACGAGGCCAAACCACCAGAGAGTAAGACTCGTCCATTTCCCATGAAGTCACCCAGAAATTCCACGACCATGAGTGACACGATATCCAGAGACAAACACTTGAGCAAGAGCCTCACACTCGCCCTTCTTTCAAATCCCGAAGAGTTCTCCTCATGGTCTGTAGATCAGTCCTGCCATACCTATGACCCGAAACATAAGCCGAGTTTGTGTTTTCAGACAACTCTCCAAACAGCCCTGGCCTACACAACCTACAGGCTCAGGCCCCTGGAGCCAAACCTGAGGACTGTACTTGCCCTCTCCAAGGGAATTGTGTGTGCCCATTCCAATGGCCACAACACTTCTCATAGGATAAACCTCCAAAGTCCCTGATCCATCTCAATAGTGGTGGCTTCCCAGGAAAAACAGGGGCAATCTGAGCCCAACTGAGCACCTACCTGCACTCAGACCCATAGACAGATGTCCCCAGAGGTAAAAAGGAAAGAACAGGCCCCTAGGCACTAATCAGATCCATTGCTTTAGTTTCCAGGCATCTCTCCTCAGAGGCCTGGATTTCAAAAGCAGCATATAGCTGTTTCGTGACTCACCCATCAGAAAACATCTCATCTACACATGGGAAACTTGCACGTTGGAGCTGTGTCAAAGCCTCTGTTTAGGAGAACCCTTTAGGGCCCCAGTGCCACCGCTTCATTCCGAGGTCTCCATTGACACAAAGCACATTAGGACCCATCCCCAGGGGTGTCCATTTCAACTCAGCGTCCTCGGTTGCTCCCCACAGATCCAGGAGATCTAACCTGTCTTGTTGTTAGGAGACAATTGGAATGCGAGGTGGGCTACCCAGCCATCCATCCTTAGAACCCTGCTCAGAATCATTGGCCTGGAGCCAAACAACAGGTCTCAATTGTCCTGCGGAAGACTCTCTGCAGTTTGGAGCTCCTCACAACTCCCATCGTGGGAAAACACCCATGGCCTCGTGATGCCCCCCCATCCATGAAGGGGCCATCAGGGTCAGAAACTCCAACCTGAGCGATCGTCTGATCCTCGCCCTGACTTCAGATGCACGAGATCTCGATTCAGGTCTGTAGATTGTGCCTGCCATGGCCTCACCCAGAAACCTAAGCCTAGCTTGTGTTCTCAGACTTTTGTCGTCAGACTACTGGCCCACAAGCCCTCCAGTTTGGCAATCCAGAACTACAACGCAGCACTCTGCCGGCCCTCCAGAAGAAAAACATTGTCCTCTGGGGCTACCCAGTAACCCCAAATGAGGATCAACCTGCACCGACCTTGGCTGTACCCCAAATACATAGGCTGACCCGGGCACTAATGCCCTTTCTGGTACAGCCTGAGCCTGGACCCCCTGGCCCCTCCCAGAAGCTGGCCGCACACTGAGCACAACGAGCCTTCATGGCCTTAGGTCGTCATCTCTTCGCAACCTCGGTTTTCAGGTTTCAGAACCTAGACCTTATCTCCAATCACTGCCCAGGGTTGAAGGTGATGCAGAAATCAGAATTCCTTCCCCATGGCAAGAAACCTTGTGGTTGGCATGTTGTCCAACGTTCAGTGTAGTTGAAACCAGTGTGGCCTATGAGGCCCCGCCCATGCTCACGGGCCACATTGGTCACAACACACATTGTTACGCTCAGGCTGAGCCCAGTCCTCAAGTAAGGCCACTAAGTGGCTGGATGAAGAGATAGTATATTGGGCTTGCCATGCCCCTAGGCCCCAATTTTTAACCATAGTTCGGGTTGTCCCTTCAGTCTTCCCCACGGCTTTGCTTTGGAATTCCTCTTTTGGTGGGACACCTGAGGTAACAAAACTGAAATGAGTCCTCCCATCCCACAGATTGACGAAAAGCAATTGGGAATCGGGCCAAATCCTCAGAGAGGAAGATTCGTCCATGGCCCATGAGGCCTCCCCGACATTCCACGGCCATCGCTGATACAAAATCCAGAGACAAAAGCCTGAGCAAGCGCCTCAGACTCGCACTTTCTTCATATCCTGAAGAGTTCTTCTCATGGTTTGTCGATCGGGCCTGCCATACCTACGTCCCCAAACCTAAGCTGAGTTTGTGTTTTCAGACTTCTGTCCTCAAAGTCTTGGGCCACACACCCTCCAGCCTGGGCCCCTGTAGCCACACATTCGGACTGTGCCTACCAATCCATGGGAATTCTGCCCATTCCATGGTCCAAAATCGTACAAATTAGGAGAAACCTCCAAAGTCCCTGAGGCCATCCCAATAGTGTAGGTCGCCCGAAACAAACAAGGGCTGTCTGACACCAGCTGATAATCGACCTCCACTCATACCATAGATGGATGTCACCAGAGAAGAAGATTGAACCAGACAGGACCCTAGGCCATATTAGGATCCATTGCTTTGGGTTACAGGCATGTGTCCTCAAAAGCCTGATTCCAATACGAGCATATGTGTTTTCCTGAGGCACCCATCAGAATTCATCTCATCTCCACAAGGTAATCTGTGCATGGGAGCCATGTCCAAAGCTTAGGAGAGTACTTCAGGATCCCGGTGCCACCGCCCCATTCCAAGGCTCTCATGGACACAAAAACACATTAGGACCCATCCTCACGAAAGTCCATTTCAACTCAGCCACCCTGGTTGCTCCCGCAGAGCCATCAGATCTAAACTGTCTTGTTGCTAGGAGACAATTGGAATGCGAGGCGGGCTACCCAGGCATCCATCCGCGAACGGTGTCTGGAGTCATTCCATATAGGATGTCCTGGAGCTGTCCTACAGGTCTCAATTGTCCCGCAGAAGGAATCCTTGAAGGGGGCATCCCACAACTCCCAACGTGGGAAAACCTCAATGGCCTCGAGATTCTGTTCCCTTCTTGAAGCGGCCGTCATGCTCAGAAACTCCAACCTGAGCCAACGTCTGATCCTCGCCCTGACTTCAGATGCATGAGATATTGGTTCAGATCTGCAGGGGGTACCTGCCGTGCCCTCGCCCTGAAACCCAAGTCTAGCTTGTCTTCTCAGACTTCCGTCCTCACACTCCTGGCCCCGAAGCCCTCAAGTTTGGCAATTCCTGACCCACAATGCAGCACTCTGCCTGCCCTCTAGAAAAAAAATTATTGCCTCATGAGCTGCCCAGGCACCTTAAATGAGGGTAATCCTACACAGCACTCAACTTTACCCAAATTATAAAGTCTAACCTGGGCACTAATGCACTGTCGAACACAACCTGAGCCCGGACCTCCTGACCAACACCCAGAAAGCTGACAGCACACTGAGCACATAAAACCCGCCATGGCCTTAGGTCATCATGTCTTCCCTACCTCAGTTTTCAGGCTTCAGACTGAGACCTTATCTCCAATCACTGCCCAGGGGTGAGTGTGATGCAGAAATCAGAACTCCTCCTTACCCATGGCAAGAACCCTGTGGTTGGCACGTTGTCCAACGTTCAGTGTAGGAGAAACCAGCATTCACCCTGAGGCCCCGCCCATTCTTGAGTGCGACGAGGGCATACACACGCACTGTGACCCTAATCATGAGTCCTGTCTATAGTAAGTCCTCTCAGTGGCTGGAGGATTAGATGTCATAATGGGCTTGACATGTCCCTAGGCCCCAATTTTTAACCAGATTTCTGATGGTCCAGTCGCCCCTCCCCAGGGCTCTACTCTGGAATCCCTCATTTGGTGGGACACCTGAGGTTAAAAAAGAAAAAATCAACAATAAAAAAAAAAACGGACTTCTTCCAGCCCACAGAATGACCGCAAACTCTTTGGACGGGGCCAAACCACCAGAGAGTAAGACTCGTCCACTTCCCATGAAGTCACCCAGAAATACTACAACCATGAGTAACACGATATCCAGAGACAAAAACTTGAGCAGGAGCCTCACACTCGCCCTTCTTTCAAATCCCAAAAAGTTCTCCTCATGGTCTGTAGATCAGTCCTGCCATACCCATGACCCGAAACATAAGCCGAGTTTGTGTTTTCAGACAACTGTCCAAACAGCCCTGGCCTACACAACCTACAGGCTCAGGCCCCTGGAGCCAAACCTGAGGACTGTACTTGCCCTCTCCAAGGGAATTGTGTGTGCCCATTCCAATGGCCACAACACTTCTAATAGGATAAACCTCCAAAGTCCCTGATCCATCTCAATAGTGGTGGCTTCCCAGGAAAAACAGGGGCAATCTGAGCCCAACTGAGCACCTGCCTGCACTCAGACCCATAGACAGATGTCCCCAGAGGTAAAAAGGAAAGAACAGGCCCCTAGGCACTAATCAGATCCATTGCTTTGGTTTCCAGGCATCTCTCCTCAGAGGCCTTGATTTCAAAAGCAGCATTAGCTGTTTCTTGACTCACCCATCAGAAAACATCTCATCTACATATGGGAAACTTGCACGTTGGAGCTGTGTCAAAGCCTCTGTTTAGGAGAACCCTTTAGGGCCCCAGTGCCACCTCTTCATTCCAAGGTCTCCATAGACACAAAAGCACGTTAGGACCCATCCCCAGGGGTGTCCATTTCAACTCAGCATCCTCGGTTGCTCCCCACAGATCCAGGAGATCTAACCTGTCTTGTTGTTAGGAGACAATTGGAATGCGAGGTGGGCTACCCAGCCATCCATCCTTAGAACCCTGCTCAGAATCATTGGCCTGGAGCCAAACAACTGGTCTCAATTGTCCTGCAGAAGACTCTCTGCAGTTTGGAGCTTCTCACAACTCTCATCGTGGGAAAACACCCAAGCCTCGTGATGCCCGTCCCATTCATGAAGGGCCCATCAGGGTCAGAAACTCCAACCTGAGCGATCGTCTGATCCTCGCCCTGACTTCAGATGCACGAGATCTCGATTCAGGTCTGTAGATTGTGCCTGCCATGGCCTCACCCAGAAACCTAAGCCTTGCTTGTGTTCTCAGACTTTTGTCGTCAGACTACTGGCCCACAAGCCCTCCAGTTTGGCAATCCAGAACTACAACGCAGCACTCTGCCGGCCCTCCAGAAGAAAAACATTGTCCTCTGGGGCTACCCAGTAACCCCAAATGAGGATCAACCTGCATCGACCTTGGCTGTACCCCAAATACACAGGCTGACCAGGGCTCTAATGCCCTTTCTGGTACAGCCTGAGCCTGGACCCACTGGCCCCTCCCAGACAGCTGGCCGCAAACTGAGCACATCGAGCCGCCATGGCCTTAGGTCGTCATCTCTTCCCAACATCAATTTTCAGGTTTCAGAACCTAGACCTTATATCCAATCACTGCCCAAGGTTGAAGGTGATGCAGAAATCAGAACTCCTTCCCCATGGCAAGAAACCTTGTGGTTGGCATGATGTCCAACGTTCATTGTAGTTGAAACCAGTGTGGCCCATGAGGCTCCGCCCATGCTCGTGGGCCACATTGGTCACAAACACACATTGTGACGCTCAGGCTGAGCCCAGTCCTCAAGTAAGGCCACTAAGTGGCTGGATGAAGAGATAGCATATTGGGCTTGCCATGCCCCTAGGCCCCAATTTTTAACCATAGTTCGGGTTGTCCCTTCAGTCTTCCCCACGGCTTGGCTTTGGAATTCCTCTTTTGGTGGGACACCTGAGGTAACAAAACTGAAATGAGTCCTCCCATCCCACAGATTGACGAAAAGCAATTGGGAATCGGGCCAAATCCTCAGAGAGGAAGATTCGTCCGTGGCGCATGAGGCCTCCCCGACATTCCACGGCCATCGCTGATACAAAATCCAGAGACAAAAGCCTGAGCAAGCGCCTCAGACTCGCACTTTCTTCATATCCTGAAGAGTTCTTCTCATGGTTTGTCGATCGGGCCTGCCATACCTACGTCCCCAAACCTAAGCTGAGTTTGTGTTTTCAGACTTCTGTCCTCAAAGTCTTGGGCCACCCACCCTCCAGGCTGGGCCCCTGGAGCCACACATTCGGACTGTGCCTACCAATACTTGGGAATTCTCCCCATTCCATGGTCCAAAATCGTACAAATTAGGAGAAACCTCCAAAGTCCCTGAGGCCATCCCAATAGTGTAGGTCGCCCAGTACAAACAAGGGCTGTCTGACACCAGCTGATAATCGACCTATACTCATAACAGAGATGGTTGTCCCCAGAGAAGAAGATTGAACCAGACAGGACCCTAGGCCATAATAGGATCCATTGCTTTGTGTTACAGGCATGTGTCCTCAAAAGCCTGATTCCAATACGAGCATAGGGGTTTTCCTGAGGCACCCTTCAGAACTCATCTCGTCTCCACAAGGAAACCTGTGCATGGGAGCCATGTCCAAAGCTTAGGAGAGTACTTCAGGGTCCCGGTGCCACCGTCCCATTCCAAGGCCCTCATGGACACAAAAACACATTAGGACCCATCCTCAGGAAAGTCCATTTCAACTCAGCCACACCGGTTGCTCCCACAGAGCCATCAGATCTAAACTGTCTTGTTGCTAGGAGACAATTGGAATGCGAGGCGGGCTTCCCAGGCATCCATCCGCGAACGGGGCTCTGGAGTCATTCCATATGGGATGTCCTGGAGCTGTCCAACAGGTCTCAATTGTCCCGCAGAAGGAATCCTTGAAGGGGGCATCCCACAACTCCCAACGTGGGAAAACCTCAATGGCCTTGAGATTCCGCTCCCTTCATGAAGCAGCCGTCATGCTCAGAAACTCCAACCTGAGCCAACGTCTGATCCTCGCCCTGATTCAGATGCATGAGATATTGGTTCAGATCTGCAGGGGGTACCTGCCGTGCCCACGCCCTGAAACCCAAGTCTAGCTTGTCTTCTCAGACTTCCGTCCTCACACTCCTGGCCCCGAAGCCCTCAAGTTTGGCAATTCCTGACCCACAATGCAGCACTCTGCCTGCCCTCTAGAAAAAAAATTATTGCCTCATGAGCTGCCCAGGCACCTTAAATGAGGGTAAACCTACACAGCACTCGACTTTACCCAAATTATATAGTCTAACCTGGCCACTAATGCACTGTCGAACACAACCTGAGCCCGGACCTCCTGACCAACACCCAGAAAGCAGACCGCACACTGAGCACATAAAACCCGCCATGGCCTTTGGTCATCATGTCTTCCCTACCTCAGTTTTCAGGCTTCAGAACCGAGACCTTATCTCCAATCACTGCCCAGGGGTGAGTGTGATGCAGAAATCAGAACTCCTCCTTAGCCATGGCAAGAAACCTTGTGGTTGGCACGTTGTCCAACGTTCAGTGTAGGAGAAACCAGCATTCACCCTGAGGCCCCGCCCATTCTTGAGTGTTACGAGGGCATACACACGCATTGTGACCCTCCGCATGAGTCCTGTCCTCTAGTAAGTCCTCTCAGTGGCTGGACCATTAGATGTCATAATGGGCTTGACATGTCCCTAGGCCCCAATTTTTAACCAGATTTCTGATTGTCCAGTCGCCCCTCCCCAGGGCTCTACTCTGGAATCCCTCATTTGGTGGGACACCTGAGGTTAAAAAAGAAAAACAACAACAACAACAACAAAAAAAAAACCGGACTTCTTCAAGCCCACAGAATGACCCAAAACTCTTTGGACGAGGCCAAACCACCAGAGAGTAAGACTCGTCCATTTCCCATGAAGTCACCCAGAAATTCCACGACCATGAGTGACACGATATCCAGAGACAAACACTTGAGCAAGAGCCTCACACTCGCCCTTCTTTCAAATCCCGAAGAGTTCTCCTCATGGTCTGTAGATCAGTCCTGCCATACCTATGACCCGAAACATAAGCCGAGTTTGTGTTTTCAGACAACTCTCCAAACAGCCCTGGCCTACACAACCTACAGGCTCAGGCCCCTGGAGCCAAACCTGAGGACTGTACTTGCCCTCTCCAAGGGAATTGTGTGTGCCCATTCCAATGGCCACAACACTTCTCATAGGATAAACCTCCAAAGTCCCTGATCCATCTCAATAGTGGTGGCTTCCCAGGAAAAACAGGGGCAATCTGAGCCCAACTGAGCACCTACCTGCACTCAGACCCATAGACAGATGTCCCCAGAGGTAAAAAGGAAAGAACAGGCCCCTAGGCACTAATCAGATCCATTGCTTTAGTTTCCAGGCATCTCTCCTCAGAGGCCTGGATTTCAAAAGCAGCATATAGCTGTTTCGTGACTCACCCATCAGAAAACATCTCATCTACACATGGGAAACTTGCACGTTGGAGCTGTGTCAAAGCCTCTGTTTAGGAGAACCCTTTAGGGCCCCAGTGCCACCGCTTCATTCCGAGGTCTCCATTGACACAAAGCACATTAGGACCCATCCCCAGGGGTGTCCATTTCAACTCAGCGTCCTCGGTTGCTCCCCACAGATCCAGGAGATCTAACCTGTCTTGTTGTTAGGAGACAATTGGAATGCGAGGTGGGCTACCCAGCCATCCATCCTTAGAACCCTGCTCAGAATCATTGGCCTGGAGCCAAACAACAGGTCTCAATTGTCCTGCGGAAGACTCTCTGCAGTTTGGAGCTCCTCACAACTCCCATCGTGGGAAAACACCCATGGCCTCGTGATGCCCCCCCATCCATGAAGGGGCCATCAGGGTCAGAAACTCCAACCTGAGCGATCGTCTGATCCTCGCCCTGACTTCAGATGCACGAGATCTCGATTCAGGTCTGTAGATTGTGCCTGCCATGGCCTCACCCAGAAACCTAAGCCTAGCTTGTGTTCTCAGACTTTTGTCGTCAGACTACTGGCCCACAAGCCCTCCAGTTTGGCAATCCAGAACTACAACGCAGCACTCTGCCGGCCCTCCAGAAGAAAAACATTGTCCTCTGGGGCTACCCAGTAACCCCAAATGAGGATCAACCTGCACCGACCTTGGCTGTACCCCAAATACATAGGCTGACCCGGGCACTAATGCCCTTTCTGGTACAGCCTGAGCCTGGACCCCCTGGCCCCTCCCAGAAGCTGGCCGCACACTGAGCACAACGAGCCTTCATGGCCTTAGGTCGTCATCTCTTCGCAACCTCGGTTTTCAGGTTTCAGAACCTAGACCTTATCTCCAATCACTGCCCAGGGTTGAAGGTGATGCAGAAATCAGAATTCCTTCCCCATGGCAAGAAACCTTGTGGTTGGCATGTTGTCCAACGTTCAGTGTAGTTGAAACCAGTGTGGCCTATGAGGCCCCGCCCATGCTCACGGGCCACATTGGTCACAACACACATTGTTACGCTCAGGCTGAGCCCAGTCCTCAAGTAAGGCCACTAAGTGGCTGGATGAAGAGATAGTATATTGGGCTTGCCATGCCCCTAGGCCCCAATTTTTAACCATAGTTCGGGTTGTCCCTTCAGTCTTCCCCACGGCTTTGCTTTGGAATTCCTCTTTTGGTGGGACACCTGAGGTAACAAAACTGAAATGAGTCCTCCCATCCCACAGATTGACGAAAAGCAATTGGGAATCGGGCCAAATCCTCAGAGAGGAAGATTCGTCCATGGCCCATGAGGCCTCCCCGACATTCCACGGCCATCGCTGATACAAAATCCAGAGACAAAAGCCTGAGCAAGCGCCTCAGACTCGCACTTTCTTCATATCCTGAAGAGTTCTTCTCATGGTTTGTCGATCGGGCCTGCCATACCTACGTCCCCAAACCTAAGCTGAGTTTGTGTTTTCAGACTTCTGTCCTCAAAGTCTTGGGCCACACACCCTCCAGCCTGGGCCCCTGTAGCCACACATTCGGACTGTGCCTACCAATCCATGGGAATTCTGCCCATTCCATGGTCCAAAATCGTACAAATTAGGAGAAACCTCCAAAGTCCCTGAGGCCATCCCAATAGTGTAGGTCGCCCGAAACAAACAAGGGCTGTCTGACACCAGCTGATAATCGACCTCCACTCATACCATAGATGGATGTCACCAGAGAAGAAGATTGAACCAGACAGGACCCTAGGCCATATTAGGATCCATTGCTTTGGGTTACAGGCATGTGTCCTCAAAAGCCTGATTCCAATACGAGCATATGTGTTTTCCTGAGGCACCCATCAGAATTCATCTCATCTCCACAAGGTAATCTGTGCATGGGAGCCATGTCCAAAGCTTAGGAGAGTACTTCAGGATCCCGGTGCCCCCGCCCCATTCCAAGGCTCTCATGGACACAAAAACACATTAGGACCCATCCTCACGAAAGTCCATTTCAACTCAGCCACCCTGGTTGCTCCCGCAGAGCCATCAGATCTAAACTGTCTTGTTGCTAGGAGACAATTGGAATGCGAGGCGGGCTACCCAGGCATCCATCCGCGAACGGTGTCTGGAGTCATTCCATATAGGATGTCCTGGAGCTGTCCTACAGGTCTCAATTGTCCCGCAGAAGGAATCCTTGAAGGGGGCATCCCACAACTCCCAACGTGGGAAAACCTCAATGGCCTCGAGATTCTGTTCCCTTCTTGAAGCGGCCGTCATGCTCAGAAACTCCAACCTGAGCCAACGTCTGATCCTCGCCCTGACTTCAGATGCATGAGATATTGGTTCAGATCTGCAGGGGGTACCTGCCGTGCCCTCGCCCTGAAACCCAAGTCTAGCTTGTCTTCTCAGACTTCCGTCCTCACACTCCTGGCCCCGAAGCCCTCAAGTTTGGCAATTCCTGACCCACAATGCAGCACTCTGCCTGCCCTCTAGAAAAAAAATTATTGCCTCATGAGCTGCCCAGGCACCTTAAATGAGGGTAAACCTACACAGCACTCAACTTTACCCAAATTATAAAGTCTAACCTGGGCACTAATGCACTGTCGAACACAACCTGAGCCCGGACCTCCTGACCAACACCCAGAAAGCTGACAGCACACTGAGCACATAAAACCCGCCATGGCCTTAGGTCATCATGTCTTCCCTACCTCAGTTTTCAGGCTTCAGACTGAGACCTTATCTCCAATCACTGCCCAGGGGTGAGTGTGATGCAGAAATCAGAACTCCTCCTTACCCATGGCAAGAACCCTGTGGTTGGCACGTTGTCCAACGTTCAGTGTAGGAGAAACCAGCATTCACCCTGAGGCCCCGCCCATTCTTGAGTGCGACGAGGGCATACACACGCACTGTGACCCTAATCATGAGTCCTGTCTATAGTAAGTCCTCTCAGTGGCTGGAGGATTAGATGTCATAATGGGCTTGACATGTCCCTAGGCCCCAATTTTTAACCAGATTTCTGATGGTCCAGTCGCCCCTCCCCAGGGCTCTACTCTGGAATCCCTCATTTGGTGGGACACCTGAGGTTAAAAAAGAAAAAATCAACAATAAAAAAAAAAACGGACTTCTTCCAGCCCACAGAATGACCGCAAACTCTTTGGACGGGGCCAAACCACCAGAGAGTAAGACTCGTCCACTTCCCATGAAGTCACCCAGAAATACTACAACCATGAGTAACACGATATCCAGAGACAAAAACTTGAGCAGGAGCCTCACACTCGCCCTTCTTTCAAATCCCAAAAAGTTCTCCTCATGGTCTGTAGATCAGTCCTGCCATACCCATGACCCGAAACATAAGCCGAGTTTGTGTTTTCAGACAACTGTCCAAACAGCCCTGGCCTACACAACCTACAGGCTCAGGCCCCTGGAGCCAAACCTGAGGACTGTACTTGCCCTCTCCAAGGGAATTGTGTGTGCCCATTCCAATGGCCACAACACTTCTAATAGGATAAACCTCCAAAGTCCCTGATCCATCTCAATAGTGGTGGCTTCCCAGGAAAAACAGGGGCAATCTGAGCCCAACTGAGCACCTGCCTGCACTCAGACCCATAGACAGATGTCCCCAGAGGTAAAAAGGAAAGAACAGGCCCCTAGGCACTAATCAGATCCATTGCTTTGGTTTCCAGGCATCTCTCCTCAGAGGCCTTGATTTCAAAAGCAGCATTAGCTGTTTCTTGACTCACCCATCAGAAAACATCTCATCTACATATGGGAAACTTGCACGTTGGAGCTGTGTCAAAGCCTCTGTTTAGGAGAACCCTTTAGGGCCCCAGTGCCACCTCTTCATTCCAAGGTCTCCATAGACACAAAAGCACGTTAGGACCCATCCCCAGGGGTGTCCATTTCAACTCAGCATCCTCGGTTGCTCCCCACAGATCCAGGAGATCTAACCTGTCTTGTTGTTAGGAGACAATTGGAATGCGAGGTGGGCTACCCAGCCATCCATCCTTAGAACCCTGCTCAGAATCATTGGCCTGGAGCCAAACAACTGGTCTCAATTGTCCTGCAGAAGACTCTCTGCAGTTTGGAGCTTCTCACAACTCTCATCGTGGGAAAACACCCAAGCCTCGTGATGCCCGTCCCATTCATGAAGGGCCCATCAGGGTCAGAAACTCCAACCTGAGCGATCGTCTGATCCTCGCCCTGACTTCAGATGCACGAGATCTCGATTCAGGTCTGTAGATTGTGCCTGCCATGGCCTCACCCAGAAACCTAAGCCTTGCTTGTGTTCTCAGACTTTTGTCGTCAGACTACTGGCCCACAAGCCCTCCAGTTTGGCAATCCAGAACTACAACGCAGCACTCTGCCGGCCCTCCAGAAGAAAAACATTGTCCTCTGGGGCTACCCAGTAACCCCAAATGAGGATCAACCTGCATCGACCTTGGCTGTACCCCAAATACACAGGCTGACCAGGGCTCTAATGCCCTTTCTGGTACAGCCTGAGCCTGGACCCACTGGCCCCTCCCAGACAGCTGGCCGCAAACTGAGCACATCGAGCCGCCATGGCCTTAGGTCGTCATCTCTTCCCAACATCAATTTTCAGGTTTCAGAACCTAGACCTTATATCCAATCACTGCCCAAGGTTGAAGGTGATGCAGAAATCAGAACTCCTTCCCCATGGCAAGAAACCTTGTGGTTGGCATGATGTCCAACGTTCATTGTAGTTGAAACCAGTGTGGCCCATGAGGCTCCGCCCATGCTCGTGGGCCACATTGGTCACAAACACACATTGTGACGCTCAGGCTGAGCCCAGTCCTCAAGTAAGGCCACTAAGTGGCTGGATGAAGAGATAGCATATTGGGCTTGCCATGCCCCTAGGCCCCAATTTTTAACCATAGTTCGGGTTGTCCCTTCAGTCTTCCCCACGGCTTGGCTTTGGAATTCCTCTTTTGGTGGGACACCTGAGGTAACAAAACTGAAATGAGTCCTCCCATCCCACAGATTGACGAAAAGCAATTGGGAATCGGGCCAAATCCTCAGAGAGGAAGATTCGTCCGTGGCGCATGAGGCCTCCCCGACATTCCACGGCCATCGCTGATACAAAATCCAGAGACAAAAGCCTGAGCAAGCGCCTCAGACTCGCACTTTCTTCATATCCTGAAGAGTTCTTCTCATGGTTTGTAGATCGGGCCTGCCATACCTACGTCCCCAAACCTAAGCTGAGTTTGTGTTTTCAGACTTCTGTCCTCAAAGTCTTGGGCCACCCACCCTCCAGGCTGGGCCACTGGAGCCACACATTCGGACTGTGCCTACCAATCCATGGGAATTCTGCCCATTCCATGGTCCAAAATCGTACAAATTAGGAGAAACCTCCAAAGTCCCTGAGGCCATCCCAATAGTGTAGGTCGCCCAGTACAAACAAGGGCTGTCTGACACCAGCTGATAATCGACCTATACTCATAACAGAGATGGTTGTCCCCAGAGAAGAAGATTGAACCAGACAGGACCCTAGGCCATAATAGGATCCATTGCTTTGTGTTACAGGCATGTGTCCTCAAAAGCCTGATTCCAATACGAGCATAGGGGTTTTCCTGAGGCACCCATCAGAACTCATCTCGTCTCCACAAGGAAACCTGTGCATGGGAGCCATGTCCAAAGCTTAGGAGAGTACTTCAGGGTCCCGGTGCCACCGTCCCATTCCAAGGCCCTCATGGACACAAAAACACATTAGGACCCATCCTCAGGAAAGTCCATTTCAACTCAGCCACCCCGGTTGCTCCCGCAGAGCCATCAGATCTAAACTGTCTTGTTGCTAGGAGACAATTGGAATGCGAGGCAGGCTTCCCAGGCATCCATCCGCGAACGGTGGTCTGGAGTCATTCCATATGGGATGTCCTGGAGCTGTCCAACAAGTCTTAATTGTCTCGCAGAAGGAATCCTTGAAGGGGGCATCCCACAACTCCCAACGTGGGAAAACCTCAATGACCTCGAGATTCCGCTGCCTTCAAGAAGCGGCCGTCATGCTCAGATTCTCCAACCTGAGCCAAAGTCTGATCCTTGCCCTGACTTCAGATGCATGAGATATTTTTTCAGATCTGCAGGGGGTACATGCCGTGCCCTTGCCCTGAAACCCAAGTCTAGCTTGTCTTCTCAGACTTCCGTCCTCATACTCCTGGTTCCGAAGCCCTCAAGTTTGGCAATTCCGGACCCACAATGAGGCACTCTGCCTGCCCTCTAGAAAAAAAATTATTGCCTCATGAGCTGCCCAGGCACCTTAAATGAGGGTAAACCTACACAGCACTCAACTTTACCCAAATTATATAGTCTAACCTGAGCATTAATGCACTGTCGAACACAACCTGAGCCCGGACCTCCTGACCAACACCCAGAAAGCTGACCGCACACTGAGCACAAAAACCCGCCATGGCCTTAGGTCATCATCTCTTCCTTACCTCAGTTTTCAGGCTTCAGAACCGAGACCTTATCTCCAATCACTGCCCAGGGGTGAGTGTGATGTAGAAATCAGAACTCCTCTTTACCCATGGCAAGAACCCTTGTGGTTGGCACGTTGCCCAACGTTCAGAGTAGAAGAAATCAGCATTCACCCTGAGGCCCCGCCCATTCTTGAGTGCGACGAGGGCATACACAAACATTGTGACCCTCAGCTTGAGTCCTGTAGTCTAGTAAGTCCTCTCAGTGGCTGGACCATTAGATGTCATAATGGGCTTGACATGTCCCTAGGCCCCAATTTTTAACCAGATTTCTGATTGTCCAGTCGCCCCTCCCCAGGGCTCTACTCTGGAATCCCTCATTTGGTGGGACACCGGAGGTTAAAAAAGAAAAAAAACAACAACAACAACAACAAAAAAAAAACAGACTTCTTTCAGCCCAAAGAATGACCCCAAACTCTTTGGACGGGGCCAAACCACCAGAAAGTAAGACTCGTCCATTTCCCATGAAGTCACCCAGAAATTCCACGACCATGAGTGACATGATATCCAGAGACAAAAACTTGAGCAGGAGCCTCACACTAGCCCTTCTTTCAAATCCCGAAGAGTTCTCCTCATGGTCTGTAGATCAGTCCTGCCATACCTATGACCCGAAACATAAGCCGAGTTTGTGTTTTCAGAGAACTGACCAAACAGCCCTGGCCTACACAACCTACAGGCTCAGGCCCCTGGACACAAAACTGAGGACTGTACTTGCCCTCTCCAAGGGAATTGTGTGTGCCCATTCCAATGGCCACTACCCTTCTAATAGGATAAACCTCCAAAGTCCCTGATCCATCTCAATAGTGGTGGCTTCCCAGGAAAAACAGGGGCAATCTGAGCCCAATTGAGCACCTACCTGCACTCAGACCCATAGACAGATGTCCCCAGAGGTAAAAAGAAAAGAACAGGCCCCTAGGCACTAATCAGATCCATTGCTTTGGTGTCCAGGCATCTCTCCTCAGAGGCCTTGATTTCAAAAGCAGCATTAGCTGTTTCTTGACTCACCCATCAGAAAACATCTCATCTACACATGGGAAACTTGCACGTTGGAGCTGTGTCAAAGCCTCTGTTTAGGAGAACCCTTTAGGACCCAGTGCCACCGCTTCATTCCAAGGTCTCCATAGACACAAAGGCACGTTAGGACCCATCCCCAGGGGTGTCCATTTCAACTCAGCGTCCTCGGTTGCTCCCCACAGATCCAGGAGATCTAACCTGTCTTGTTGCTAGGAGACAATTGGAATGCGAGGTGGGCTACCCAGCCATCCATCCTTAGAACCCTGCTCAGAATCATTGGCCAGGAGCCAAACAACAGGTCTCAATTGTCCTGCAGAAGACTCTCTGCAGTTTGGAGCTTCTCACAACTCCCATCGTTGGAAAGCCCCATGGCCTCGTGATGACCCCCCATTTATGAAGGGGCCATCAGGGACAGAAACTCCTACCTGAGCGATCGTCTGATCCTCGCCCTGACTTCAGATGCACGAGATCTCGATTCAGGTCTGTAGATTGTGCCTGCCATGGCCTCACCCAGAAACCTAAGCCTAGCTTGTGTTCTCAGACTTTTGTCGTCAGACTACTGGCCCACAAGCCCTCCAGTTTGGCAATCCAGAACTACAATGCAGCACTCTGCCAGCCCTCCAGAAGAAAAACTTTGTCCTCTGGGGCTACCCAGTCATCCCAAATGAGGATCAACCTGCACCGACCTTGGCTGTACCCCAAATACATAGGCTGACCAGGGCACTAATGCCCTTTCTGACACAGCCTGATCCTGGACCCTCTGGCCCCTCCCAGACAGCTGTCCGCACACTGAGCACATCGAGCCGCCATGGCCTTAGGTCGTCATCTCTTCCCAACCTCAGTTTTCAGGATTCAGAACCTAGACCTTATCTCCAATCACTGCCCAGGGTTGAAGGTGATGCAGAAATCAGAACTCCTTCCCCATGGCAAGAAACCTTGTGGTTGGCATGTTGTCCAACGTTCAGTGTAGTTGAAACCAGTGTGGCCCATGAGGCCCCACCCATGCTCGCGGGCCACATTGCTCACAAACACACATTGTGACCCTCAGGCTGAGCCCAGTCCTCAAGTAAGGCCACTCAGTGGCTGGATGAAGAGATAGCATATTGTGCTTGCCATGCCCGTAGGCCCCAATTTTTAACCATAGTTCGGGTTGTCCCTTCAGTCTTCCCCACGGCTTTGCTTTGGAATTCCTCTTTTGGTGGGACACCTGAGGTAACAAACCTGAAAGGAGACCACCCATTCCACAGATTGACGAAAAGCAATTGGGAATCGGGCCAAATCCTCAGAGAGGAAGATTCGTCCATGGCCCATGAGGCATCCCCGATATTCCACGGAGATCGCTGATACAAATTCCAGAGACAAATGCCTGAGCAAGCGCCTCAGACTCACTCTATATTCAAATCTTCATGAGTTCTTCTCATGGTTTGTAGATTGGGCCTGCCATACCGATGTCCCCAAAGAAAGCTGAGTTTGAGTATCGGAATCACAGTCAGTACTCTGCCTTCCACATGGCTGTAATGCTTGTTCTTCGCATGGAGTCATACCTTTACGTGGGGAACCCTTCATGGCCCCTGATGCCACGCCCAAACATGAGTGCTGCTTGGGCACAAATTCACACTGTGACCCTAGCATGAGCCCCATGACAAAGAAAGGCCTGTCAGGTTCGGGACGAAGGTCCTGCATATAGTCCTTGCCATGCACATAGTCACCCAGGACTAACTAGATGGTGTGTATTCCAGTTGAGGGAACCCACTGCTGTGCTCTAGAGTCCCTCTCCTGGGAGGTCCTTTGTGGCAGAAAACAGTACTCTTCACTTCCCACAGAATGAACCCAAACACTTGGGAGCTTGGACAATCCCCCGAGAGGAAGGCTCTTCCTCGGACCCTGAGGCAACCCCTACCCTGACCGGACACTGTGAACGCAACACCCAGAGACAAAACCTGAGCGACTGCCTCCCACTTGCCCTCTTTGATATCCAGAGGATGTCCCCTCACGGACTGGAGATCAGGCCTGCCATTACCTTGGCCCCTACCTGAGCCAAGTTTGCTCTATCAGACATCAGTCCCCAGAGCCCTGGCAAACACAGCCTCTAGGCTGGGTCCTCTGGAGCCATACCACAGGACTGTGCCTGCTCTCTCCTTGGAAACTGTGTCCATTCCTTTGGCCACACACCTCCAGAATATGAGAAACCTCAAGGCCCCCGAGGTCATCCCACTACTGGGAACCTCCCTGGACACACAGGGGCATTCGGACACAAGCTGAGCAGCTACCTCCACGAAGGCATGCACACAGATGTCAACAGAGATAGAAGGTTGAGCCGGACAGGCCCTTAGGCCCTAATCTCAACTCTTGCTTTGGGTTCCAGGTGTTACTCCTCAGAGGCTTTGGTTCGAAGAACAGGATATGGGGCTTTCCTGAGGCACTGAACAGAACTCCTCTCGTCGCCACATGGGAAGCTTCCTTGTTGGGGCTGTGACAAACGCCTCAATTTGGAAAACCCTGCAGAGTCCCCGAGCCACCTCCACATTCCAAGGTCTCCCAGGCCACCAAGCCACAGTACAACTCATCTTCAGGAGAGTCCATTTCAACCCTCCCCTCTAGGTAGCTCACCCAGAAGCCTGCAGATTGAGCCTGACTTGTCCTAACTAAACAGTGGGAATATGAGGTGGCATTCCCAGGCATCCATGCTTTGACACCTGCTCTCGACTCTTTCCGTATGGGGCCTCCTGGAACCATCCAATAGGACTCGACTGTCGAGAAGAAGGAAATCTTGAGGTTTGGAGTAGTTCACAAATCCCATCGTAGGCAAACCTCCTGGCTTCATGAAGCCCCCACACCCTTCAGGAAGAGGACATGCTGGACAAAAACTAGAGCCTGAGGCACGTCTCATAGTTGACATGACCTCAGTGCAGGAGATCTCGATTCAGCCTCTGCAGAGTGGGCCTGCCGTGCCCTCTTTCCCAAACCTCACGCTAGCTTGTGTTTTCAGACTTCCTTCCTCACACTCCTGGAAAACAAGCCCTCCGGACTAGTAACTCCAGAACCAAAACCCAGCCCAGTGTCTGCCAAACGGAAGAAAAACGTTTCCCTGTGGGGCTCTCCAGAAAACCCAGATGAGGATCAACCTGCTCGGGCCTCGACGGTACCCGAACTGGATAGGCTGCTCTGGGCACTCATGCTCTGTCTGACACAGCCTGAAGCCAGACGTCCAGACAGACAAGGAGACAGCTGGCCGCACACCCAGCACTTCGGACACGCCATGGTCTTATGCCGTCACCTCTTCCTAACCTTGGTTTTCAGATATCTGAACCTAGACATCATATCAATTCTCCACTCAGATGGGTATCGCAAGCACAAAACAGAAGTCCTGCTTCCCCATGGCTGTAAAGCTTGCTCTTGGCATGGAGTAACACCTTCAGGGTGGGAGAAACCTTCATGGCCCCTGATGCCACGCCCAAACGTGAGTGCTGATTGGGAACAAATTCACACTGTGACCCTCAGCATGAGCCCCATGTCAAAGAAAGGCCTCTCATGGCCTGGACAAAGAGCGCGCATATGGGGCTTGCCAAGCCCCTATGCACCCAATCCTCACCACGTTTTGAATTTTCCAGTGCCATGCCCGTACCTGGGGCTCTGCTCTGGAATCCCTTTCTTGGAGAGACCCATGAGCCAGACAACACGACTCCACCCTTCCCACAAAATGACCCCAATCTTGGGAGCTGGGACAAATCCCCAGAGAGGGATAGTCGTCCACAGTCCCTGAGGCCACCCCTCAAATCCACGGCTATCCCGGACACAACATCCAGAGACAAAAGCCTGTTGGAACGCCTCCCACTCGCTCTTGTTTCAGAGGCCCAGGAGTTCCCTCTCGGGCTGTACCTCCGGCCTGCCATACCCTAGGCGCCACTCATAAGCTGAGTTTGTGTATTCAGACTTCTGTGCCCACAGCCTGGACCCACACTCCTCCAGGCTAGGGCCTCTAGGGCCACAGCGAAAGATTGTGCCTGCCCTCTCCAAGGAAAGTGTGCCCAATCCATTGACCACAACCCTACAGGTTAGGGAAAAGCTCCAAGGCCCCTGAGGCCATCAATAGTGTAGGCCCCCCTGGACTAAGAGGGGCTCTCTGACACCAGCGGAGCAACTATCTCCACTTAGACTCTCAGACAGTGTCCCCAGAGACAGAAGGTTGAAATGGGCAGGCCCCTAGGCCCTAATCTAAACCTTAGCTTTGGTTTCCATGTTTCCATTCTCAGAGGACTGTTTTCGTAGACCAGCACATGGGGCTTTTCTGAGGCACCAAAACAAACCTCTCTCATCTCCACATGGGCAGCTTTCTTACTGGGATGTATCAAACACTTCAGGTAGGAGAGTTCCGCAGGGCCACTGAAAAACCAGCACTTTCCAAGGTCTCCATGGACCCAAACGCATATTATGACGCATCCTCAGGAGAGGCCATTTCAACTCAGCCCCCTGGGTCGCGTGTTCCAGAGGCAGAAGATCAAACATATCTTGTCGCTAATAGCCAATGGGAATGCGAGACATGCTGTACAGGTTTCCATCCTTCGAACCCTGCTCTCCAGTCCTTCCATATGGTTTGTCCTGGAGCCATGCAACAGGACTCGAATGTCCCGCAGAAGGAAACCTTGTGGTTTGGGGCAACCTCCAAACTCAGCGTGGGAAAACTTCCTTGGCCTCATGAGGCCCCCACTTCATGAAGGTGCCATCATGGACATATACTCCAGCCTCAGCCAACGTCTGATACTCAGCCTGACTTCAGATGCAGGAGATTTTGATTCAGCCTCTGCAGAGTGGGCCTGCTCTGCCCTTGGCTCCAATCCTCACACTAGCTTGTGTTTTCAGACTTCCGTCCTCACACTCCTGGCCCACAAACCCTCCCTACTGGGAATTCTGGGGCCACAATGAAGCACTGTGCCTGCCTCCCAGGAGAAAAACATTGTCTATGGCGCTGCCCAGAAACCCCAAATGAGGATCAAACTGCTTGGCCCTCGGCAACACCCCAATTGCATAGGCTACCTTAAACAGTGATGCTCTGTCGCAAATAGCCTGAGCCCAGACCTTCCAACAGACACCGACACAGCTGGCTGGACACCCAGCACATTGGACCCGCCACTGCCTTAGGCCACCATCCATTCCCAAACTGGGTTTTCAGTCATCGGAACCTAGACCTTATCTCCAATCCCTGCACTGGGGGGAACCTGATGCACAAGTCAGAACCCCTCCTTCCCCATGGCAAGAAACCTTGCTGCTGGCAGTGAGTCAAACCTTCAGTGTAGGAGAAAACGGCATGGCACATGAGGCCACGCCCAAGCGTGAGGGCCGCCTTGGGCACAAACACACATTGTGACCCTCAGCGTGAGTACCTTATTCAAGTAACGCCTCTCAGTGACTGGACCAAGAGCCCGCATATGTGGCTTGCCATGCCCATAGGCACCCAGGACTAACTAGATGGTGTGTAATCCAGTTGAGGGAACCCACTGCTGTGCTCTAGAGTCCCTCTCCTGGGGGGTCCCCTGTGGCAGAAAACAGTACTCTTCATTCCCACAGAATGAACACAAACACTTGGGAGCTTGGACAATCCCCCGAGAGGAAGGCTCTTCCTCGGCCTCTGAGACAACCCCTACCCTGACCGGACACTGTAAACGCAACACCCAGAGACAAAATCCTGAGTGACTGCCTCCCACTTGCCCTACTTTGATTTCCAGAGGATCTCCCCTCACGGACTAGAGATCAGGCCTGCCATTACATTGGCCCCTAGCTGAGCCAAGTTTGCTTTTTCAGACATCTGTCCCCACAGCCCTGGCAAACACAGCCTCTAGGCTGGGTCCTCTGGAGCCATACCACAGGACCGTGCCTGCTCTCTCCTGGGAAACTGTGTCCATTCCTTTGGCCACACACCTCCAGAATATGAGAAACCTCAAGGCCTCCGAGGACATCCCACTACTGGGAGCCTCACTGGACTCACAGGGGCATTCGGACACAAGCTGAGCAGCTACATCCATGAATGCATGCACACAGATGTCAACAGAGATAGAAGGTTGAGCCGGACAGGCCTTTAGGCTGTAGTCTCAACTCTTGCTTTGGTTTCCAGGTGTCACTCCTCAGAGGCTTTGGTTCGAAGAACAGGGTATGGGGCTTTCCTGAGGCACGGAACAGAACTCCTCTCGTCTCCACATGGGAAGTTTCCTTGTTGGAGCCGTGTCAAACACCTCATGTTGGAGAATCCTGCAGAGTCCCTGAGCCACCTCCACATTCCAAGGTCTCCCAGGCCACCAAGCCACAGTAGGACTCATCTTCAAGAGAGTCCATTTCAACTCTCCCCTCTGGGTAGCTCACCCAGGAGCCCGCAGATTGAGCCTGCCTTGTCCTGACTAAAGAGCGGGAATATGAGGTGGCGTTCCCAGGCATCCATGCTTAGTCACCTGCTCTCGAGTCTTTCCATATGGGGCCTCTTGGAACCATCCAATAGGACTCGACTGTCGTGCAGAAGGTAACTTTCAGTTTTGGAGCAGTTCACAAATCCCATCGTAGGCAAAACTTTCTGGCCTCATGAAGCCCCCACACCCTTCAGGAAGAGGCCATGCTGGACAAAAACTCTAGCCTGAGGCACGTCTCATAGTTGACATGACCTCAGTGCAGGAGATCTCGATTCAGCCTCTGCAGAGTGGGCCTGCTGTGCCCTCGGTCCCAAACCTCACGCTAGCTTGTGTTTTCAGACTTCCTTCCTCACACTCCTGGCAAACAAGCCCTCCGGACTAGGAACTCCGGAACCAAAACCCAGCCCAGTGTCTGCCCAACGGAAGAAAAACGTTTCCCTGTGGGGCTCTCCAGAAAACCCAGATGAGGATCAACCTGCTCGGGCCTCGACGGTACCCGAACTGGATAGGCTGCTCTGGGCACTCATGCTCTGTCTGACACAGCCTGAAGCCAGACGTCCAGACAGACAAGGAGACAGCTGGCCGCACACCCAGCACTTCGGACACGCCATGGTCTTATGCCGTCACCTCTTCCTAACCTTGGTTTTCAGATATCTGAACCTAGACATCATATCAATTCTCCACACAGATGGGTATCGCAAGCACAAAACAGAAGTCCTGCTTCCCCATGGCTGTAAAGCTTGCTCTTGGCATGGAGTAACACCTTCAGGGTGGGAGAAACCTTCATGGCCCCTGATGCCACGCCCAAACGTGAGTGCTGATTGGGAACAAATTCACACTGTGACCCTCAGCATGAGCCCCATGTCAAAGAAAGGCCTCTCATGGCCTGGACAAAGAGCGCGCATATGGGGCTTGCCAAGCCCCTATGCACCCAATCCTCACCACGTTTTGAATTTTCCAGTGCCATGCCCGTACCTGGGGCTCTGCTCTGGAATCCCTTTCTTGGAGAGACCCATGAGCCAGACAACACGACTCCACCCTTCCCACAAAATGACCCCAATCTTGGGAGCTGGGACAAATCCCCAGAGAGGGATAGTCGTCCACAGTCCCTGAGGCCACCCCTCAAATCCACGGCTATCCCGGACACAACATCCAGAGACAAAAGCCTGTTGGAACGCCTCCCACTCGCTCTTGTTTCAGAGGCCCAGGAGTTCCCTCTCGGGCTGTACCTCCGGCCTGCCATACCCTAGGCGCCACTCATAAGCTGAGTTTGTGTATTCAGACTTCTGTGCCCACAGCCTGGACCCACACTCCTCCAGGCTAGGGCCTCTAGGGCCACAGCGAAAGATTGTGCCTGCCCTCTCCAAGGAAAGTGTGCCCAATCCATTGACCACAACCCTACAGGTTAGGGAAAAGCTCCAAGGCCCCTGAGGCCATCAATAGTGTAGGCCCCCCTGGACTAAGAGGGGCTCTCTGACACCAGCGGAGCAACTATCTCCACTTAGACTCTCAGACAGTGTCCCCAGAGACAGAAGGTTGAAATGGGCAGGCCCCTAGGCCCTAATCTAAACCTTAGCTTTGGTTTCCATGTTTCCATTCTCAGAGGACTGTTTTCGTAGACCAGCACATGGGGCTTTTCTGAGGCACCAAAACAAACCTCTCTCATCTCCACATGGGCAGCTTTCTTACTGGGATGTATCAAACACTTCAGGTAGGAGAGTTCCGCAGGGCCACTGAAAAACCAGCACTTTCCAAGGTCTCCATGGACCCAAACGCATATTATGACGCATCCTCAGGAGAGGCCATTTCAACTCAGCCCCCTGGGTCGCGTGTTCCAGAGGCAGAAGATCAAACATATCTTGTCGCTAATAGCCAATGGGAATGCGAGACATGCTGTACAGGTTTCCATCCTTCGAACCCTGCTCTCCAGTCCTTCCATATGGTTTGTCCTGGAGCCATGCAACAGGACTCGAATGTCCCGCAGAAGGAAACCTTGTGGTTTGGGGCAACCTCCAAACTCAGCGTGGGAAAACTTCCTTGGCCTCATGAGGCCCCCACTTCATGAAGGTGCCATCATGGACATATACTCCAGCCTCAGCCAACGTCTGATACTCAGCCTGACTTCAGATGCAGGAGATTTTGATTCAGCCTCTGCAGAGTGGGCCTGCTCTGCCCTTGGCTCCAATCCTCACACTAGCTTGTGTTTTCAGACTTCCGTCCTCACACTCCTGGCCCACAAACCCTCCCTACTGGGAATTCTGGGGCCACAATGAAGCACTGTGCCTGCCTCCCAGGAGAAAAACATTGTCTATGGCGCTGCCCAGAAACCCCAAATGAGGATCAAACTGCTTGGCCCTCGGCAACACCCCAATTGCATAGGCTACCTTAAACAGTGATGCTCTGTCGCAAATAGCCTGAGCCCAGACCTTCCAACAGACACCGACACAGCTGGCTGGACACCCAGCACATTGGACCCGCCACTGCCTTAGGCCACCATCCATTCCCAAACTGGGTTTTCAGTCATCGGAACCTAGACCTTATCTCCAATCCCTGCACTGGGGGGAACCTGATGCACAAGTCAGAACCCCTCCTTCCCCATGGCAAGAAACCTTGCTGCTGGCAGTGAGTCAAACCTTCAGTGTAGGAGAAAACGGCATGGCCCATGAGGCCACGCCCAAGCGTGAGGGCCGCCTTGGGCACAAACACACATTGTGACCCTCAGCGTGAGTACCTTATTCAAGTAACGCCTCTCAGTGACTGGACCAAGAGCCCGCATATGTGGCTTGCCATGCCCATAGGCACCCAGGACTAACTAGATGGTGTGTAATCCAGTTGAGGGAACCCACTGCTGTGCTCTAGAGTCCCTCTCCTGGGGGGTCCCCTGTGGCAGAAAACAGTACTCTTCATTCCCACAGAATGAACACAAACACTTGGGAGCTTGGACAATCCCCCGAGAGGAAGGCTCTTCCTCGGCCTCTGAGACAACCCCTACCCTGACCGGACACTGTAAACGCAACACCCAGAGACAAAATCCTGAGTGACTGCCTCCCACTTGCCCTACTTTGATTTCCAGAGGATCTCCCCTCACGGACTAGAGATCAGGCCTGCCATTACATTGGCCCCTAGCTGAGCCAAGTTTGCTTTTTCAGACATCTGTCCCCACAGCCCTGGCAAACACAGCCTCTAGGCTGGGTCCTCTGGAGCCATACCACAGGACCGTGCCTGCTCTCTCCTGGGAAACTGTGTCCATTCCTTTGGCCACACACCTCCAGAATATGAGAAACCTCAAGGCCTCCGAGGACATCCCACTACTGGGAGCCTCACTGGACTCACAGGGGCATTCGGACACAAGCTGAGCAGCTACATCCATGAATGCATGCACACAGATGTCAACAGAGATAGAAGGTTGAGCCGGACAGGCCTTTAGGCTGTAGTCTCAACTCTTGCTTTGGTTTCCAGGTGTCACTCCTCAGAGGCTTTGGTTCGAAGAACAGGGTATGGGGCTTTCCTGAGGCACGGAACAGAACTCCTCTCGTCTCCACATGGGAAGTTTCCTTGTTGGAGCCGTGTCAAACACCTCATGTTGGAGAATCCTGCAGAGTCCCTGAGCCACCTCCACATTCCAAGGTCTCCCAGGCCACCAAGCCACAGTAGGACTCATCTTCAAGAGAGTCCATTTCAACTCTCCCCTCTGGGTAGCTCACCCAGGAGCCCGCAGATTGAGCCTGCCTTGTCCTGACTAAAGAGCGGGAATATGAGGTGGCGTTCCCAGGCATCCATGCTTAGTCACCTGCTCTCGAGTCTTTCCATATGGGGCCTCTTGGAACCATCCAATAGGACTCGACTGTCGTGCAGAAGGTAACTTTCAGTTTTGGAGCAGTTCACAAATCCCATCGTAGGCAAAACTTTCTGGCCTCATGAAGCCCCCACACCCTTCAGGAAGAGGCCATGCTGGACAAAAACTCTAGCCTGAGGCACGTCTCATAGTTGACATGACCTCAGTGCAGGAGATCTCGATTCAGCCTCTGCAGAGTGGGCCTGCTGTGCCCTCGGTCCCAAACCTCACGCTAGCTTGTGTTTTCAGACTTCCTTCCTCACACTCCTGGCAAACAAGCCCTCCGGACTAGGAACTCCGGAACCAAAACCCAGCCCAGTGTCTGCCCAACGGAAGAAAAACGTTTCCCTGTGGGGCTCTCCAGAAAACCCAGATGAGGATCAATCTGCTCGGGCCTCGACGGTACCGAACTGGATAGGCTGCTCTGGGCACTCATGCTCTGTCTGACACAGCCTGAAGCCAGACGTCCAGACAGACAAGGAGCCAGCTGGCCGCACACCCAGCACTTCGGACATGCCATGGTCTTATGCCGTCACCTCATCCTAACCTTGGTTTTCAGATATCTGAACTTAGACATCATATCAATCCTCCACACAGCTGGTTATAGAAAGCACAAAACAGAACTTCCCTTCCCCATGGCTGTCAAGCTTGCTCTTGGCATGGAGTAACACCTTCAGGGTGGGAGAAACCTTCATGGCCCCTGATGCCACGCCCAAACTTGAGTGCTGCTTGGGCACAAATTCACACTGTGACCCTCAGCATGAGCCCCATGTCAAAGAAAGGCCTGTCAGGGCCTGGACCAAGAGCCCACATATGGGGCTTTCCAAGCCACTATGCACCCAATCCTCACCACGGTTTGAATTTTCCAGTCGCCCTGCCCGTACCTGGAGCTCTGCTCTGGAATCCCTTTCTTGGAGAGACCCATGAGCCAGACAACACGACTCCACCCTTCCCACAAAATGACCCCAAACTCTTGGGAGCTGGGACAAATCCCCAGAGAGGGATACTCGTCCACAGTACCTGAGGCCACCGCTCCAATCCACGGCTATCCCGGACACAACATCCAGAGACAAAAGCCTGAAGGAACGCCTCCCACTCGCCCTTGTTTCAGACGCCCAGGAGCTCCCTCTCGGGCTGTACATCCGGCCTGCCATACCCTAGGCGCCACTCATAAGCTGAGTTTGTGTATTCAGACTTTTGTTCCCACAGCCTGGACCCACACAACATCCAGGCTAGGGCCTCTGGACCAAACAGCGAAAGATTGTGCCTGCCCTCTCCAAGGAAAGTGTGCCCAATCCATTGACCACAACCCTACAGGTTAGGGAAAAGCTCCAAGGTCCCTGAGGCCATCAATAGTATAGGCCACCCTGACTAAGAGGGGCTCTCTGACACCAGCGGAGCAACTATCTCCACTTAGACTCTCACACAGTGTCCCCAGAGACAGAAGGTTGAAATGGACAGGCCCCCAGGCCCTAATCTGAACCTTAGCTTTGCTTTCCATGTTTCCGTTCTCAGAGGACTGTTTTCGTAGACCAGCACATGGGGCTTTTCTGAGGCACCAAACCAAACATCTCTCATCTCCACATGGGCAGCTTTCTTACTGGGATGTATCAAACACTTCAGGTAGGAGAGTTCCGCAGGGCCACTGAACAACCAGCACATTCCAAGGTCTCCATGGACCCAAACGCACATTATGACGCATCCTCAGGAGAGGCCATTTTAACTCAGCCCCCTGGGTCGCGTGTTCCAGAGGCAGCAGATCAAACATATCTTGTCGCTAATAGCCAATGGGAATGCGAGGCATGCTGTACAGGGATCCATCCTTCGAACCCTGCTCTCCAGTCCTTCCATATGGTATGTCCTGGAGCCATGCAACAGGACTCGAATGTCCCGCAGAAGGAAACCTTGTGGTTTGCGGCAACCTCCAAACTCAGCGTGGGAAAACTTCCTTGGCCTCATGAGGCCCCCACTTCATGAAGGTGCCATCATGGACACATACTCCAGCCTCAGCCAACGTCTGATCCTCAGCCTGACTTCAGATGCAGGAGATTTTGATTCAGCCTCTGCAGAATGGGCCTGCTCTAACCTTGGCTCCAATCCTCACACTAACTTGTGTTTTCAGACTTCCGTCCTCACACTCCTGGCCCACAAACCCTCCCTACTGGGAATTCTGGGGCCACAATGAAGCACTGTGCCTGCCTCCCAGGAGAAAAACCTTGTCTATGGCGCTGCCCAGAAACCCCAAATGAGGATCAAACTGTTTGGCCCTCGGCAACACCCCAATTGCATAGGCTACCTTAAACAGTGATGCTCTGTCGCAAATAGCCTGAGCCCAGACCTTCCATCAGACACCGACACAGCTGGCTGGACACCCAGCACATTGGACCCGCCACTGCCTTAGGCCACCATCCATTCCCAACCTGGGTTTTCAGTCATCGGAACCTAGACCTTATCTCCAATCCCTGCACTGGGGGGAACCTGATGCACAAGTCAGAACCCCTCCTTCCCCATGGCAAGAAACCTTGCTGCTGGCAGTGAGTCAAACCTTCAGTGTAGGAGAAAACGGCATGGCCCATGAGGCCACGCCCAAGCGTGAGGGCCGCCTTGGGCACAAACACACATTGTGACCCTCAGCATGAGTACCTTATTCAAGTAACGCCTCTCAGTGACTGAACCAAGAGCCCGCATATGTGGCTTGCCATGCCCATAGGCACCCAGGACTAACGAGATGGTGTGTATTCCAGTTGAGGGAACCCACTGCTGTGCTCTAGAGTCCCTCTCCTGGGGGGTCCCCTGTGGCAGAAAACAGTACTCTTCATTCCCACAGAATGAACACAAACACTTGGGAGCTTGGACAATCCCCCGAGAGGAAGGCTCTTCCTCGGCCTCTGAGACAACCCCTACCCTGACCGGACACTGTAAACGCAACACCCAGAGACAAAATCCTGAGTGACTGCCTCCCACTTGCCCTACTTTGATTTCCAGAGGATCTCCCCTCACGGACTAGAGATCAGGCCTGCCATTACATTGGCCCCTAGCTGAGCCAAGTTTGCTTTTTCAGACATCTGTCCCCACAGCCCTGGCAAACACAGCCTCTAGGCTGGGTCCTCTGGAGCCATACCACAGGACCGTGCCTGCTCTCTCCTGGGAAACTGTGTCCATTCCTTTGGCCACACACCTCCAGAATATGAGAAACCTCAAGGCCTCCGAGGACATCCCACTACTGGGAGCCTCACTGGACTCACAGGGGCATTCGGACACAAGCTGAGCAGCTACATCCATGAATGCATGCACACAGATGTCAACAGAGATAGAAGGTTGAGCCGGACAGGCCTTTAGGCTGTAGTCTCAACTCTTGCTTTGGTTTCCAGGTGTCACTCCTCAGAGGCTTTGGTTCGAAGAACAGGGTATGGGGCTTTCCTGAGGCACGGAACAGAACTCCTCTCGTCTCCACATGGGAAGTTTCCTTGTTGGAGCCGTGTCAAACACCTCATGTTGGAGAATCCTGCAGAGTCCCTGAGCCACCTCCACATTCCAAGGTCTCCCAGGCCACCAAGCCACAGTAAAACTCATCTTCAGGAGAGACCATTTCAACTCTCCCCTCTGGGTAGCTCACCCAGGAGCCCGCAGATTGAGCCTGCCTTGTCCTGACTAAAGAGTGGGAATATGAGGTGGCGTTCCCAGGCATCCATGCTTAGACACCTGCTCTCGAGTCTTTCCATATGGGGCCTCTTGGAACCATCCAATAGGACTCGACTGTCGTGCAGAAGGTAACCTTCAGTTTTGGAGCAGTTCACAAATCCCATCGTAGGCAAATCTTTCTGGCCTCATGAAGCCCCCACACCCTTCAGAAAGAGGCCATGCTGGACAAGAACTCTAGCCTGAGGCACGTCTCATAGTTGACATGACCTCAGTGCAGGAGATCTCGATTCAGCCTCTGCAGAGTGGGCCTGCCGTGCCCTCGGTCCCAAACCTCACGCTAGCTTGTGTTTTCAGACTTCCTTCCTCACACTCCTGGCAAACAAGCCCTCTGGACTAGGAACTCCGGAACCAAAACCCAGCCCAGTGTCTGCCCAACGGAAGAAAAACGTTTCCCTGTGGGGCTCTCCAGAAAACCCAGATGAGGATCAACCTGCTCGGGCCTCGACGGTACCCGAACTGGATAGGCTGCTCTGGGCACTCATGCTCTGCCTGACACAGCCTGAAGCCAGACGTCCAGACAGACAAGGAGACAGCTGGCCGCACACCCAGCACTTCGGACACGCCATGGTCTTATGCCGTCACCTCATCCTAACCTTGGTTTTCAGATATCTGAACCTAGACATTATATCAATTCTCCACACAGCTGGGTATAGCAAGCACAAAACAGAACTCCTCCTTCCCCATGGCTGTCAAGCTTGCTCTTGGCATGGAGTCACACCTTCAGGGTGGGAGAAACCTTCATGTCCCCTGAAGCCACGCCCAAACTTGAGAGCTGCTTGGGCACAAATTCAAACTGTGACCCTCAGCATGAGCCCCATGTCAAAGAAAGGCCTGTCAGGGCCTGGACCAAGAGCCCACATATGGGGCTTGCCAAGCCCCTATGCACCCAATCCTCACCACGGTTTGAATTTTCCAGTCGCCCCGCCCGTACCTGGAGCTCTGCTCTGGAATCCCTTTCTTGGAGAGACCCATGAGCCAGACAACACGACTCCACCCTTCTCACAAAATGACCCCAAACTCTTGGGAGTTGGGACAAATCCCCAGAGAGGGATACTCGACCACAGTACCTGAGGCCACCGCTCCAATCCACGGTTATCCCGGACACAACATCCAAGACAAAAGCCTGAAGGAACGCCTCCCACTCGCCCTTGTTTCAGAGGCCCAGGGGCTCCCTCTCGGGCTGTACATCCGGCCTGCCATACCCTAGGCGCCACTCATAAGCTGAGTTTGTGTATTCAGACTTCTGTGCCCACAGCCTGGACCCACACAACATCCAGGCGAGGGCCTCTGGACCAAACCGCGAAAGATTGTGCCTGCCCTCTCCAAGGAAAGTGTGCCCAATCCATTGACCACAACCCTACAGGTTAGGTTAAAGCTCCAAGGTCCCTGAGGCCATCAATAGTATAGGCCACCCTGGACTAAGAGGTGTTCTCTGACACCAGCGGAGCAACTATCTCCACTTAGGCTCTCACACAGTGTCCCCAGAGACAGAAGGTTGAAATGGACAGGCCCCCAGGCCCTAATCTGAACCTTAGCTTTGGTTTCCATGTTTCCGTTCTCAGAGGACTGTTTTCGTAGACCAGCACATGGGGCTTATCTGAGGCACCAAAACAAACCTCTCTCATCTCCACATGGGAAGCTTTCTTACTGGGATGTATCAAACACTTCAGGTAGGAGAGTTCCGCAGGGCCACTGAACAACCAGCACATTCCAAGGTCTCCATGGACCCAAACGCACATTATGACGCATCCTCAGGAGAGGCCATTTCAACTCAGCCCCCTGGGTCGCGTGTTCCAGAGGCAGCAGATCAAACATATCTTGTCGCTAATAGCCAATGGGAATGCGAGGCATGCTGTACAGGGATCCATCCTTCGAACCCTGCTCTCCAGTCCTTCCATATGGTATGTCCTGGAGCCATGCAACAGGACTCGAATGTCCCGCAGAAGGAAACCTTGTGGTTTGGGGCAACCTCCAAACTCAGCGTGGGAAAACTTCCTTGGCCTCATGAGGCCCCCACTTCATGAAGGTGCCATCATGGACACATACTCCAGCCTCAGCCAACGTCTGATCCTCAGCCTGACTTCAGATGCAGGAGATTTTGATTCAGCCTCTGCAGAGTGGGCCTGCTCTGCCCTTGGCTCCAATCCTCACACTAGCTTGTGTTTTCAGACTTCCGTCCTCACACTCCTGGCCCACAAACCCTCCCTACTGGGAATTCTGGGGCCACAATGAAGCACTGTGCCTGCCGTCCAGGAGAAAAACATTGTCTATGGCGCTGCCCAGAAACCCCAAATGAGGATCAAACTGCTTGGCCCTCGGCAACACCCCAATTGCATAGGCTACCTTAAACAGTGATGCTCTGACGAAAATAGCCTGAGCCCAGACCTTCCAACAGACACCGACACAGCTGGCTGCACACCCAGCACATTGGACCCGCCACTTCCTTAGGCCACCATCCATTCCCAACCTGGGTTTTCTGTCATCGGAACCTAGACCTTATCTCCAATCCCTGCACAGAGGGGAACCTGATTCACAAGTCAGAACCCCTCCTTCCCCATGGCAAGAAACCTTGCTGCTGGCAGTGAGTCAAACCTTCAGTGTAGGAGAAAACGGCATGGCCCATGAGGCCACGACCAAGCGTGAGGGCGGCCTTGGGCACAAACACACATTGTGACCCTCAGCGTGAGTACCTTATTCAAGTAATGCCTCTCAGTGACTGGACCAAGAGCCCGCATATGTGGCTTGCCATGCCCATAGGCACCCAGGACTAACGAGATGGTGTGTATTCCAGTTGAGAGAAACCACTGCTGTGCTCTAGAGTCCCTCTCCTGGGGGGTCCCCTGTGGCAGAAAACAATACTCTTCATTCCCACAGAATGAACACAAACACTTGGGAGCTTGGACAATCCCCCGAGAGGAAGGCTCTTCCTCGGCCTCTGAGACAACCCCTACCCTGACCGGACACTGTAAACGCAACACCCAGAGACAAAATCCTGAGTGACTGCCTCCCACTTGCCCTACTTTGATTTCCAGAGGATCTCCCCTCACGGACTAGAGATCAGGCCTGCCATTACATTGGCCCCTAGCTGAGCCAAGTTTGCTTTTTCAGACATCTGTCCCCACAGCCCTGGCAAACACAGCCTCTAGGCTGGGTCCTCTGGAGCCATACCACAGGACCGTGCCTGCTCTCTCCTGGGAAACTGTGTCCATTCCTTTGGCCACACACCTCCAGAATATGAGAAACCTCAAGGCCTCGAGGACATCCCACTACTGGGAGCCTCACTGGACTCACAGGGGCATTCGGACACAAGCTGAGCAGCTACATCCATGAATGCATGCACACAGATGTCAACAGAGATAGAAGGTTGAGCCGGACAGGCCTTTAGGCCGTAGTCTCAACTCTTGCTTTGGTTTCCAGGTGTCACTCCTCAGAGGCTTTGGTTCGAAGAACAGGGTATGGGGCTTTCCTGAGGCACGGAACAGAACTCCTCTCGTCTCCACATGGGAAGTTTCCTTGGAGCCGTGTCAAACACCTCCTGTTGGAGAATCCTGCAGAGTCCCTGAGCCACCTCCACATTCCAAGGTCTCCCAGGCCACCAAGCCACAGTAGGACTCATCTTCAGGAGAGTCCATTTCAACTCTCCGCTGTGGGTAGCTCACCCAGGAGCCCGCAGATTGAGCCTGCCTTGTCCTGACTAAAGAGTGGGAATATGAGGTGGCGTTCCCAGGCATCCATGCTTAGACACCTGCTCTCGAGTCTTTCCATATGGGGCCTCTTGGAACCATCCAATAGGACTCGACTGTCGTGCAGAAGGTAACCTTCAGTTTTGGAGCAGTTCACAAATCCCATCGTAGGCAAAACTTTCTGGCCTCATGAAGCCCCCACACCCTTCAGGAAGAGGCCATGCTGGACAAGAACTCTAGCCTGAGGCACGTCTCATAGTTGACATGACCTCAGTGCAGGAGATCTCGATTCAGCCTCTGCAGAGTGGGCCTGCCGTGCCCTCGGTCCCAAACCTCACGCTAGCTTGTGTTTTCAGACTTCCTTCCTCACACTCCTGGCAAACAAGCCCTCCGGACTAGGAACTCCGGAACCAAAACCCAGCCCAGTGTCTGCCCAACGGAAGAAAAACGTTTCCCTGTAGGGCTCTCCAGAAAACCCAGATGAGGATCAACCTGCTCGGGCCTCGACGGTACCCGAACTGGATAGGCTGCTCTGGGCACTCATGCTCTGCCTGTTACAGCCTGAAGCCAGACGTCCAGACAGACAAGGAGACAGCTGGCCGCACACCCAGCACTTCGGACACGCCATGGTCTTATGCCGTCACCTCATCCTAACCTTGGTTTTCAGATATCTGAACCTAGACATTATATCAATTCTCCACACAGCTGGGTTTAGCAAGCACAAAACAGAATCCTCCTTCCCCATGGCTGTCAAGCTTGCTCTTGGCATGCAGTCACATCTTCAGGGTGGGAGAAACCTTCATGGCCCCTGGTGCCACGCCCAAACTTGAGTGCTGCTTGGGCAGAAATTCACACTGTGACCCTCAGCATGAGCCCCATGTCAAAGAAAGGCCTGTCAGGGCCTGGACCAAGAGCCCACATATGGGGCTTGCCAAGCCCCTATGCACCCAGTCCTCACCACGGTTTGAATTTTCCAGTCGCCCCGCCCGTACCTGGAGCTCTGCTCTGGAATCCCTTTCTTGGAGAGACCCATGAGCCAGACAACACGACTCCACCCTTCCCACAAAATGACCCCAAACTCTTGGGAGCTGGGACAAATCCCCAGAGAGGGATACTCGTCCACTGTACCTGAGGCCACCGCTCCAATCCACGGCTATCCCGGACACAACATCCAGAGACAAAAGCCTGAAGGAACGCCTCCCACTCGCCCTTGTTTCAGACGCCCAGGCCTCCCTCTCGGGCTGTACATCCGGCCTGCCATACCCTAGGCGCCACTCCTAAGCTGAGTTTGTGTATTCAGACTTCTGTGCCCACAGCCTGGACCCACACAACATCCAGGCTAGGGCCTCTGGACCAAACAGCGAAAGATTGTGCCTGCCCTCTCCAAGGAAAGCGTGCCCAATCCATTGACCACAACCCTACAGGTTAGGGAAAAGCTCCAAGGTCCCTGAGGCCATCAATAGTATAGGCCACCCTGGACTAAGAGGGGCTCTCTGACACCAGCGGAGCAACTATCTCCACTTAGACTCTCACACAGTGTCCCCAGAGACAGAAGGTTGAAATGGACAGGCCCCCAGGCCCTAATCTGAACCTTAGCTTTGGTTTCCATGTTTCCGTTCTCAGAGGACTGTTTTCGTAGACCAGCACCTGGGGCTTTTCTGAGGCACCAAACCAAACCTCTCTCATCTCCACATGGGCAGCTTTCTTACTGGGATGTATCAAACACTTCAGGTAGGAGAGTTCCGCAGGGCCACTGAACAACCAGCACATTCCAAGGTCTCCATGGACCCAAACGCACATTATGACGCATCCTCAGGAGAGGCCATTTCAACTCAGCCCCCTGGGTCGCGTGTTCCAGAGGCAGCAGATCAAACATATCTTGTCGCTAATAGCCAATGGGAATGCGAGGCATGCTGTACAGGGATCCATCCTTCGAACCCTGCTCTCCAGTCCTTCCATATGGTATGTCCTGGAGCCATGCAACAGGACTCGAATGTCCCGCAGAAGGAAACCTTGTGGTTTGGGGCAACCTCCAAACTCAGCGTGGGAAAACTTCCTTGGCCTCATGAGGCCCCCACTTCATGAAGGTGCCATCATGGACACATACTCCAGCCTCAGCCATCGTCTGATCCTCAGCCTGACTTCAGATGCAGGAGATTTTGATTCAGCCTCTGCAGAGTGGGCCTGCTCTGCCCTTGGCTCCAATCCTCACACTAGCTTGTGTTTTCAGACTTCCGTCCTCACACTCCTGGCCCACAAACCCTCCCTACTGGGAATTCTGGGGCCACAATGAAGCACTGTGCCTGCCTCCCAGGAGAAAAACATTGTCTATGGCGCTGCCCAGAAACCCCAAATGAGGATCAAACTGCTTGGCCCTCGGCAACACCCCAATTGCATAGGCTACCTTAAACAGTGATGCTCTGTCGCAAATAGCCTGAGCCCAGACCTTCCAACAGACACCGAAACAGCTGGCTGCACACCCAGCACATTGGAACCGCCACTGTTTAGGCCACCATCCATTCCCAACCCGGGTTTTCAGTCATCGGAAACTAGACCTTATCTCCAATCCCTGCACAGGGGGGAACCTGATGCACAAGTCAGAACCCCTCCTTCCCCATGGCAAGAAACCTTGCTGCTGACAGTGAGTCAAACCTTCAGTGTAGGAGAAAACGGCATGGCCCATGAGGCCACGCCCAAGCTTGAGGGCCGCCTTGGGCTCAAACACACATTGTGACCCTCAGCATGAGTACCTTATTCAAGTAATGCCTCTCAGGGACTGGACCAAGAGCCCGCATATGTGGCTTGCCATGCCCATAGGCACCCAGGACTAACTAGATGGTGTGTATTCCAGTTGAGGGAACCCACTGCTGTGCTCTAGAGTCCCTCTCCTGGGGGGTCCCCTGTGGCAGAAAACAGTACTCTTCATTCCCACAGAATGAACACAAACACTTGGAAGCTTGGACAATCCCCCGAGAGGAAGGCTCTTCCTCGGCCTCTGAGACAACCCCTACCCTGACCGGACACTGCAAACGACACACACAGAGACAAAAGCCTGAGTGACTGCCTCCCACTTGCCCTACTTTGATTTCCAGAGGATCTCCCCTCACGGACTAGAGATCAGGCCTGCCATTACATTGGCCCCTAGCTGAGCCAAGTTTGCTTTTTCAGACATCTGTCCCCACAGCCCTGGCAAACACAGCCTCTAGGCTGGGTCCTCTGGAGCCATACCACAGGACCGTGCCTGCTCTCTCCTGGGAAACTGTGTCCATTCCTTTGGCCACACACCTCCAGAATATGAGAAACCTCAAGGCCTCCGAGGTCATCCCACTACTGGGAGCCTCACTGGACTCACAGGGGCATTCGGACACAAGCTGAGCAGCTACATCCATGAATGCATGCACACAGATGTCAACAGAGATAGAAGGTTGAGCCGGACAGGCCTTTAGGCCGTAGTCTCAACTCTTGCTTTGGTTTCCAGGTGTCACTCCTCAGAGGCTTGGTTCGAAGAACAGGGTATGGGGCTTTCCTGAGGCACGGAACAGAACTCCTCTCGTCTCCACATGGGAAGTTTCCTTGTTGGAGCCGTGTCAAACACCTCCTGTTGGAGAATCCTGCAGAGTCCCTGAGCCACCTCCACATTCCAAGGTCTCCCAGGCCACCAAGCCACAGTAGGACTCATCTTCAGGAGAATCCATTTCAACACTCCCCTCTGGGTAGCTCACCCAGGAGCCCGCAGATTGAGCCTGCCTTGTCCTGACTAAAGAGTGGGAATATGAGGTGGCGTTCCCAGGCATCCATGCTTAGACACCTGCTCTCGAGTCTTTCCATATGGGGCCTCTTGGAACCATCCAATAGGACTCGACTGTCGTGCAGAAGGTAACCTTCAGTTTTGGAGCAGTTCACAAATCCCATCGTAGGCAAAACTTTCTGGCCTCATGAAGCCCCCACACCCTTCAGGAAGAGGCCATGCTGGACAAGAACTCTAGCCTGAGGCACGTCTCATAGTTGACATGACCTCAGTGCAGGAGATCTCGATTCAGCCTCTGCAGAGTGGGCCTGCCGTGCCCTCGGTCCCAAACCTCACGCTAGCTTGTGTTTTCAGACTTCCTTCCTCACACTCCTGGCAAACAAGCCCTCCGGACTAGGAACTCCAGAACCAAAACCCAGCCCAGTGTCTGCACAACGGAAGAAAAACGTTTCCCTGTGGGGCTCTCCAGAAAACCCAGATGAGGATCAACCTGCTCGGGCCTCGACGGTACCCGAACTGGATAGGCTGCTCTGGGCTCTCATGCTCTGCCTGACACAGCCTGAAGCCAGACGTCCAGACAGACAAGGAGACAGCTGGCCGCACACCCAGCACTTCGGACACGCCATGGTCTTATGCCGTCACCTCATCCTAACCTTGGTTTTCAGATATCTGAACCTAGACATTATATCAATTCTCCACACAGCTGGGTATAGCAAGCACAAAACAGAACTCCTCCTTCCCCATGGCTGTCAAGCTAGCTCTTGGCATGGAGTCACACCTTCAGAGTGGGAGAAACCTTCATGGCCCCTGATGCCACGCCCAAACTTGAGTGCTGCTTGGGCACAAATTCACACTGTGACCCTCAGCATGAGCCCCATGTCAAAGAAAGGCCTGGCAGGGCCTGGACCAAGAGCCCACATATGGGGCTTGCCAAGCCCCTATGCACCCAATCCTCACCACGGTTTGAATTTTCCAGTCGCCCCGCCCGTACCTGGAGCTCTGCTCTGGAATCCCTTTCTTGGAGAGACCCATGAGCCAGACAACACGACTCCACCCTTCCCACAAAATGACCCCAAACTCTTGGGACCTGGGACAAATCCCCAGAGAGGGATACTCGTCCACAGTACCTGAGGCCACCGCTCCAATCCACGGCTATCCCGGACACAACATCCAGAGACAAAAGCCTGAATGAACGCCTCCCACACGCCGTTGTTTCAGAGGCCCAGGAGCTCCCTCTCGGGCTGTACATCCGGCCTGCCATACCCTAGGCGCCACTCCTAAGCTGAGTTTGTGTATTCAGACTTCTGTGCCCACAGCCTGGACCCACACAACATACAGGCTAGGGCCTCTGGACCAAACCGCGAAAGATTGTGCCTGCCCTCTCCAAGGAAAGTGTGCCCAATCCATTGACCACAACCCTACAGGTTAGGGAAAAGCTCCAAGGTCCCTGAGGCCATCAATAGTATAGGCCACCCTGGACTAAGAGGGGCTCTCTGACACCAGCGGAGCAACTATCTCCACTTAGACTCTCAGACAGTGTCCCCAGAGACAGAAGGTTGAAATGGACAGGCCCCCAGGCCCTAATCTGAACCTTAGCTTTGGTTTCCATGTTTCCGTTCTCAGAGGACTGTTTTCGTAGACCAGCACCTGGGGCTTTTCTGAGGCACCAAACCAAACCTCTCTCATCTCCACATGGGCAGCTTTCTTACTGGGATGTATCAAACACTTCAGGTAGGAGAGTTCCGCAGGGCCACTGAACAACCAGCACATTCCAAGGTCTCCATGGACCCAAACGCACATTATGACGCATCCTCAGGAGAGGCCATTTCAACTCAGCCCCCTGGGTCGCGTGTTCCAGAGGCAGCAGATCAAACATATCTTGTCGCTAATAGCCAATGGGAATGCGAGGCATGCTGTACAGGGATCCATCCTTCGAACCCTGCTCTCCAGTCCTTCCATATGGTATGTCCTGGAGCCATGCAACAGGACTCGAATGTCCCGCAGAAGGAAACCTTGTGGTTTGGGGCAACCTCCAAACTCAGCGTGGGAAAACTTCCTTGGCCTCATGAGGCCCCCACTTCATGAAGGTGCCATCATGGACACATACTCCAGCCTCAGCCAACGTCTGATCCTCAGCCTGACTTCAGATGCAGGAGATTTTGATTCAGCCTCTGCAGAGTGGGCCTGCTCTGCCCTTGGCTCCAATCCTCACACTAGCTTGTGTTTTCAGACTTCCGTCCTCACACTCCTGGCCCACAAACCCTCCCTACTGGGAATTCTGGGGCCACAATGAAGCACTGTGCCTGCCTCCCAGGAGAAAAACATTGTCTATGGCGCTGCCCAGAAACCCCAAATGAGGATCAAACTGCTTGGCCCTCGGCAACACCCCAATTGCATAGGCTACCTTAAACAGTGATGCTCTGTCGCAAATAGCCTGAGCCCAGACCTTCCAACAGACACCGACACAGCTGGCTGCACACCCAGCACATTGGACCCGCCACTGCCTTAGGCCACCATCCATTCCCAACCTGGGTTTTCAGTCATCGGAACCTAGACCTTATCTCCAATCCCTGCACAGGGGGGAACCTGATGCACAAGTCAGAACCCCTCCTACCCCATGGCAAGAAACCTTGCTGCTGGCAGTGAGTCAAACCTTCAGTGTAGGAGAAAAAGGCATGGCCCATGAGGCCACGCCCAAGCGTGAGGGCCGCCTTGGGCACAAACACACATTGTGACCCTCAGCGTGAGTACCTTATTCAAGTAACGCCTCTCAGTGACTGGATCAAGAGCCCGCATATGTGGCTTGCCATGCCCATAGGCACCCAGGACTAACTAGATGGTGTGTATTCCAGTTGAGGGAACCCACTGCTGTGCTCTAGAGTCCCTCTCCTGGGGGGTCCCCTGTGGCAGAAAACAGCACTCTTCATTCCCACAGAATGAACACAAACACTTGGGAGCTTGGACAATCCCCCGAGAGGAAGGCTCATCCTCGGCCTCTGAGACAACCCCTACCCTGACCGGACACTGTAAACGCAACACCCAGAGACAAAATCCTGAGTGACTGCCTCCCACTTGCCCTACTTTGATTTCCAGAAGATCTCCCCTCACGGACTAGAGATCAGGCCTGCCATTACATTGGCCCCTAGCTGAGCCAAGTTTGCTTTTTCAGACATCTGTCCCCAGAGCCCTGGCAAACACAGCCTCTAGGCTGGGTCGTCTGGAGCCATACCACAGGACCGTGCCTGCTCTCTCCTGGGAAACTGTGTCCATTCCTTTGGCCACACACCTCCAGAATATGAGAAACCTCAAGGCCTCCGAGGACATCCCACTACTGGGAGCCTCACTGGACTCACAGGGGCATTCGGACACAAGCTGAGCAGCTACATCCATGAATGCATGCACACAGATGTCAACAGAGATAGAAGGTTGAGCCGGACAGGCCTTTAGGCCGTAGTCTCAACTCTTGCTTTGGTTTCCAGGTGTCACTCCTCAGAGGCTTTGGTTCGAAGAACAGGGTATGGGGCTTTCCTGAGGCACGGAACAGAACTCCTCTCGTCTCCACATGGGAAGTTTCCTTGTTGGAGCCGTGTCAAACACGTCCTGTTGGAGAATCCTGCAGAGTCCCTGAGCCACCTCCACATTCCAAGGTCTCCCAGGCCACCAAGCCACAGTAGGACTCATCTTCAGGAGAATCCATTTCAACACTCCCCTCTGGGTAGCTCACCCAGGAGCCCGCAGATTGAGCCTGCCTTGTCCTGACTAAAGAGTGGGAATATGAGGTGGCGTTCCCAGGCATCCATGCTTAGACACCTGCTCTCGAGTCTTTCCATATGGGGCCTCTTGGAACCATCCAATAGGACTCGACTGTCGTGCAGAAGGTAACCTTCAGTTTTGGAGCAGTTCACAAATCCCATCGTAGGCAAAACTTTCTGGCCTCATGAAGCCCCCACACCCTTCAGGAAGAGGCCATGCTGGACAAGAACTCTAGCCTGAGGCACGTCTCATAGTTGACATGACCTCAGTGCAGGAGATCTCGATTCAGCCTCTGCAGAGTGGGCCTGCCGTGCCCTCGGTCCCAAACCTCACGCTAGCTTGTGTTTTCAGACTTCCTTCCTCACACTCCTGGCAAACAAGCCCTCCGGACTAGGAACTCCAGAACCAAAACCCAGCCCAGTGTCTGCACAACGGAAGAAAAACGTTTCCCTGTGGGGCTCTCCAGAAAACCCAGATGAGGATCAACCTGCTCGGGCCTCGACGGTACCCGAACTGGATAGGCTGCTCTGGGCTCTCATGCTCTGCCTGACACAGCCTGAAGCCAGACGTCCAGACAGACAAGGAGACGGCTGGCCGCACACCCAGCACTTCGGACACGCCATGGTCTTATGCCGTCACCTCATCCTAACCTTGGTTTTCAGATATCTGAACCTAGACATTATATCAATTCTCCACACAGCTGGGTATAGCAAGCACAAAACAGAACTCCTCCTTCCCCATGGCTGTCAAGCTAGCTCTTGGCATGGAGTCACACCTTCAGAGTGGGAGAAACCTTCATGGCCCCTGATGCCACGCCCAAACTTGAGTGCTGCTTGGGCACAAATTCACACTGTGACCCTCAGCATGAGCCCCATGTCAAAGAAAGGCCTGGCAGGGCCTGGACCAAGAGCCCACATATGGGGCTTGCCAAGCCCCTATGCACCCAATCCTCACCACGGTTTGAATTTTCCAGTCGCCCCGCCCGTACCTGGAGCTCTGCTCTGGAATCCCTTTCTTGGAGAGACCCATGAGCCAGACAACACGACTCCACCCTTCTCACAAAATGACCCCAAACTCTTGGGAGTTGGGACAAATCCCCAGAGAGGGATACTCGACCACAGTACCTGAGGCCACCGCTCCAATCCACGGTTATCCCGGACACAACATCCAGAGACAAAAGCCTGAAGGAACGCCTCCCACTCGCCCTTGTTTCAGAGGCCCAGGAGCTCCCTCTCGGGCTGTACATCCGGCCTGCCATACCCTAGGCGCCACTCCTAAGCTGAGTTTGTGTATTCAGACTTCTGTGCCCACAGCCTGGACCCACACAACATCCAGGCGAGGGCCTCTGGACCAAACCGCGAAAGATTGTGCCTGCCCTCTCCAAGGAAAGTGTGCCCAATCCATTGACCACAACCCTACAGGTTAGGTTAAAGCTCCAAGGTCCCTGAGGCCATCAATAGTATAGGCCACCCTGGACTAAGAGGTGTTCTCTGACACCAGCGGAGCAACTATCTCCACTTAGGCTCTCACACAGTGTCCCCAGAGACAGAAGGTTGAAATGGACAGGCCCCCAGGCCCTAATCTGAACCTTAGCTTTGGTTTCCATGTTTCCGTTCTCAGAGGACTGTTTTCGTAGACCAGCACATGGGGCTTATCTGAGGCACCAAAACAAACCTCTCTCATCTCCACATGGGAAGCTTTCTTACTGGGATGTATCAAACACTTCAGGTAGGAGAGTTCCGCAGGGCCACTGAACAACCAGCACATTCCAAGGTCTCCATGGACCCAAACGCACATTATGACGCATCCTCAGGAGAGGCCATTTCAACTCAGCCCCCTGGGTCGCGTGTTCCAGAGGCAGCAGATCAAACATATCTTGTCGCTAATAGCCAATGGGAATGCGAGGCATGCTGTACAGGGATCCATCCTTCGAACCCTGCTCTCCAGTCCTTCCATATGGTATGTCCTGGAGCCATGCAACAGGACTCGAATGTCCCGCAGAAGGAAACCTTGTGGTTTGGGGCAACCTCCAAACTCAGCGTGGGAAAACTTCCTTGGCCTCATGAGGCCCCCACTTCATGAAGGTGCCATCATGGACACATACTCCAGCCTCAGCCAACGTCTGATCCTCAGCCTGACTTCAGATGCAGGAGATTTTGATTCAGCCTCTGCAGAGTGGGCCTGCTCTGCCCTTGGCTCCAATCCTCACACTAGCTTGTGTTTTCAGACTTCCGTCCTCACACTCCTGGCCCACAAACCCTCCCTACTGGGAATTCTGGGGCCACAATGAAGCACTGTGCCTGCCGTCCAGGAGAAAAACATTGTCTATGGCGCTGCCCAGAAACCCCAAATGAGGATCAAACTGCTTGGCCCTCGGCAACACCCCAATTGCATAGGCTACCTTAAACAGTGATGCTCTGTCGCAAATAGCCTGAGCCCAGACCTTCCAACAGACACCGACACAGCTGGCTGCACACCCAGCACATTGGACCCGCCACTTCCTTAGGCCACCATCCATTCCCAACCTGGGTTTTCAGTCATCGGAACCTAGACCTTATCTCCAATCCCTGCACAGAGGGGAACCTGATTCACAAGTCAGAACCCCTCCTTCCCCATGGCAAGAAACCTTGCTGCTGGCAGTGAGTCAAACCTTCAGTGTAGGAGAAAACGGCATGGCCCATGAGGCCACGACCAAGCGTGAGGGCGGCCTTGGGCACAAACACACATTGTGACCCTCAGCGTGAGTACCTTATTCAAGTAATGCCTCTCAGTGACTGGACCAAGAGCCCGCATATGTGGCTTGCCATGCCCATAGGCACCCAGGACTAACGAGATGGTGTGTATTCCAGTTGAGAGAAACCACTGCTGTGCTCTAGAGTCCCTCTCCTGGGGGGTCCCCTGTGGCAGAAAACAATACTCTTCATTCCCACAGAATGAACACAAACACTTGGGAGCTTGGACAATCCCCCGAGAGGAAGGCTCTTCCTCGGCCTCTGAGACAACCCCTACCCTGACCGGACACTGTAAACGCAACACCCAGAGACAAAATCCTGAGTGACTGCCTCCCACTTGCCCTACTTTGATTTCCAGAGGATCTCCCCTCACGGACTAGAGATCAGGCCTGCCATTACATTGGCCCCTAGCTGAGCCAAGTTTGCTTTTTCAGACATCTGTCCCCACAGCCCTGGCAAACACAGCCTCTAGGCTGGGTCCTCTGGAGCCATACCACAGGACCGTGCCTGCTCTCTCCTGGGAAACTGTGTCCATTCCTTTGGCCACACACCTCCAGAATATGAGAAACCTCAAGGCCTCGAGGACATCCCACTACTGGGAGCCTCACTGGACTCACAGGGGCATTCGGACACAAGCTGAGCAGCTACATCCATGAATGCATGCACACAGATGTCAACAGAGATAGAAGGTTGAGCCGGACAGGCCTTTAGGCCGTAGTCTCAACTCTTGCTTTGGTTTCCAGGTGTCACTCCTCAGAGGCTTTGGTTCGAAGAACAGGGTATGGGGCTTTCCTGAGGCACGGAACAGAACTCCTCTCGTCTCCACATGGGAAGTTTCCTTGGAGCCGTGTCAAACACCTCCTGTTGGAGAATCCTGCAGAGTCCCTGAGCCACCTCCACATTCCAAGGTCTCCCAGGCCACCAAGCCACAGTAGGACTCATCTTCAGGAGAGTCCATTTCAACTCTCCGCTGTGGGTAGCTCACCCAGGAGCCCGCAGATTGAGCCTGCCTTGTCCTGACTAAAGAGTGGGAATATGAGGTGGCGTTCCCAGGCATCCATGCTTAGACACCTGCTCTCGAGTCTTTCCATATGGGGCCTCTTGGAACCATCCAATAGGACTCGACTGTCGTGCAGAAGGTAACCTTCAGTTTTGGAGCAGTTCACAAATCCCATCGTAGGCAAAACTTTCTGGCCTCATGAAGCCCCCACACCCTTCAGGAAGAGGCCATGCTGGACAAGAACTCTAGCCTGAGGCACGTCTCATAGTTGACATGACCTCAGTGCAGGAGATCTCGATTCAGCCTCTGCAGAGTGGGCCTGCCGTGCCCTCGGTCCCAAACCTCACGCTAGCTTGTGTTTTCAGACTTCCTTCCTCACACTCCTGGCAAACAAGCCCTCCGGACTAGGAACTCCGGAACCAAAACCCAGCCCAGTGTCTGCCCAACGGAAGAAAAACGTTTCCCTGTAGGGCTCTCCAGAAAACCCAGATGAGGATCAACCTGCTCGGGCCTCGACGGTACCCGAACTGGATAGGCTGCTCTGGGCACTCATGCTCTGCCTGTTACAGCCTGAAGCCAGACGTCCAGACAGACAAGGAGACAGCTGGCCGCACACCCAGCACTTCGGACACGCCATGGTCTTATGCCGTCACCTCATCCTAACCTTGGTTTTCAGATATCTGAACCTAGACATTATATCAATTCTCCACACAGCTGGGTTTAGCAAGCACAAAACAGAATCCTCCTTCCCCATGGCTGTCAAGCTTGCTCTTGGCATGCAGTCACATCTTCAGGGTGGGAGAAACCTTCATGGCCCCTGGTGCCACGCCCAAACTTGAGTGCTGCTTGGGCAGAAATTCACACTGTGACCCTCAGCATGAGCCCCATGTCAAAGAAAGGCCTGTCAGGGCCTGGACCAAGAGCCCACATATGGGGCTTGCCAAGCCCCTATGCACCCAGTCCTCACCACGGTTTGAATTTTCCAGTCGCCCCGCCCGTACCTGGAGCTCTGCTCTGGAATCCCTTTCTTGGAGAGACCCATGAGCCAGACAACACGACTCCACCCTTCCCACAAAATGACCCCAAACTCTTGGGAGCTGGGACAAATCCCCAGAGAGGGATACTCGTCCACTGTACCTGAGGCCACCGCTCCAATCCACGGCTATCCCGGACACAACATCCAGAGACAAAAGCCTGAAGGAACGCCTCCCACTCGCCCTTGTTTCAGACGCCCAGGCCTCCCTCTCGGGCTGTACATCCGGCCTGCCATACCCTAGGCGCCACTCCTAAGCTGAGTTTGTGTATTCAGACTTCTGTGCCCACAGCCTGGACCCACACAACATCCAGGCTAGGGCCTCTGGACCAAACAGCGAAAGATTGTGCCTGCCCTCTCCAAGGAAAGCGTGCCCAATCCATTGACCACAACCCTACAGGTTAGGGAAAAGCTCCAAGGTCCCTGAGGCCATCAATAGTATAGGCCACCCTGGACTAAGAGGGGCTCTCTGACACCAGCGGAGCAACTATCTCCACTTAGACTCTCACACAGTGTCCCCAGAGACAGAAGGTTGAAATGGACAGGCCCCCAGGCCCTAATCTGAACCTTAGCTTTGGTTTCCATGTTTCCGTTCTCAGAGGACTGTTTTCGTAGACCAGCACCTGGGGCTTTTCTGAGGCACCAAACCAAACCTCTCTCATCTCCACATGGGCAGCTTTCTTACTGGGATGTATCAAACACTTCAGGTAGGAGAGTTCCGCAGGGCCACTGAACAACCAGCACATTCCAAGGTCTCCATGGACCCAAACGCACATTATGACGCATCCTCAGGAGAGGCCATTTCAACTCAGCCCCCTGGGTCGCGTGTTCCAGAGGCAGCAGATCAAACATATCTTGTCGCTAATAGCCAATGGGAATGCGAGGCATGCTGTACAGGGATCCATCCTTCGAACCCTGCTCTCCAGTCCTTCCATATGGTATGTCCTGGAGCCATGCAACAGGACTCGAATGTCCCGCAGAAGGAAACCTTGTGGTTTGGGGCAACCTCCAAACTCAGCGTGGGAAAACTTCCTTGGCCTCATGAGGCCCCCACTTCATGAAGGTGCCATCATGGACACATACTCCAGCCTCAGCCATCGTCTGATCCTCAGCCTGACTTCAGATGCAGGAGATTTTGATTCAGCCTCTGCAGAGTGGGCCTGCTCTGCCCTTGGCTCCAATCCTCACACTAGCTTGTGTTTTCAGACTTCCGTCCTCACACTCCTGGCCCACAAACCCTCCCTACTGGGAATTCTGGGGCCACAATGAAGCACTGTGCCTGCCTCCCAGGAGAAAAACATTGTCTATGGCGCTGCCCAGAAACCCCAAATGAGGATCAAACTGCTTGACCCTCGGCAACACCCCAATTGCATAGGCTACCTTAAACAGTGATGCTCTGTCGCAAATAGCCTGAGCCCAGACCTTCCAACAGACACCGAAACAGCTGGCTGCACACCCAGCACATTGGAACCGCCACTGTTTAGGCCACCATCCATTCCCAACCCGGGTTTTCAGTCATCGGAAACTAGACCTTATCTCCAATCCCTGCACAGGGGGGAACCTGATGCACAAGTCAGAACCCCTCCTTCCCCATGGCAAGAAACCTTGCTGCTGACAGTGAGTCAAACCTTCAGTGTAGGAGAAAACGGCATGGCCCATGAGGCCACGCCCAAGCTTGAGGGCCGCCTTGGGCTCAAACACACATTGTGACCCTCAGCATGAGTACCTTATTCAAGTAATGCCTCTCAGTGACTGGACCAAGAGCCCGCATATGTGGCTTGCCATGCCCATAGGCACCCAGGACTAACTAGATGGTGTGTATTCCAGTTGAGGGAACCCACTGCTGTGCTCTAGAGTCCCTCTCCTGGGGGGTCCCCTGTGGCAGAAAACAGTACTCTTCATTCCCACAGAATGAACACAAACACTTGGAAGCTTGGACAATCCCCCGAGAGGAAGGCTCTTCCTCGGCCTCTGAGACAACCCCTACCCTGACCGGACACTGCAAACGACACACACAGAGACAAAAGCCTGAGTGACTGCCTCCCACTTGCCCTACTTTGATTTCCAGAGGATCTCCCCTCACGGACTAGAGATCAGGCCTGCCATTACATTGGCCCCTAGCTGAGCCAAGTTTGCTTTTTCAGACATCTGTCCCCACAGCCCTGGCAAACACAGCCTCTAGGCTGGGTCCTCTGGAGCCATACCACAGGACCGTGCCTGCTCTCTCCTGGGAAACTGTGTCCATTCCTTTGGCCACACACCTCCAGAATATGAGAAACCTCAAGGCCTCCGAGGTCATCCCACTACTGGGAGCCTCACTGGACTCACAGGGGCATTCGGACACAAGCTGAGCAGCTACATCCATGAATGCATGCACACAGATGTCAACAGAGATAGAAGGTTGAGCCGGACAGGCCTTTAGGCCGTAGTCTCAACTCTTGCTTTGGTTTCCAGGTGTCACTCCTCAGAGGCTTTGGTTCGAAGAACAGGGTATGGGGCTTTCCTGAGGCACGGAACAGAACTCCTCTCGTCTCCACATGGGAAGTTTCCTTGTTGGAGCCGTGTCAAACACGTCCTGTTGGAGAATCCTGCAGAGTCCCTGAGCCACCTCCACATTCCAAGGTCTCCCAGGCCACCAAGCCACAGTAGGACTCATCTTCAGGAGAATCCATTTCAACACTCCCCTCTGGGTAGCTCACCCAGGAGCCCGCAGATTGAGCCTGCCTTGTCCTGACTAAAGAGTGGGAATATGAGGTGGCGTTCCCAGGCATCCATGCTTAGACACCTGCTCTCGAGTCTTTCCATATGGGGCCTCTTGGAACCATCCAATAGGACTCGACTGTCGTGCAGAAGGTAACCTTCAGTTTTGGAGCAGTTCACAAATCCCATCGTAGGCAAAACTTTCTGGCCTCATGAAGCCCCCACACCCTTCAGGAAGAGGCCATGCTGGACAAGAACTCTAGCCTGAGGCACGTCTCATAGTTGACATGACCTCAGTGCAGGAGATCTCGATTCAGCCTCTGCAGAGTGGGCCTGCCGTGCCCTCGGTCCCAAACCTCACGCTAGCTTGTGTTTTCAGACTTCCTTCCTCACACTCCTGGCAAACAAGCCCTCCGGACTAGGAACTCCAGAACCAAAACCCAGCCCAGTGTCTGCACAACGGAAGAAAAACGTTTCCCTGTGGGGCTCTCCAGAAAACCCAGATGAGGATCAACCTGCTCGGGCCTCGACGGTACCCGAACTGGATAGGCTGCTCTGGGCTCTCATGCTCTGCCTGACACAGCCTGAAGCCAGACGTCCAGACAGACAAGGAGACAGCTGGCCGCACACCCAGCACTTCGGACACGCCATGGTCTTATGCCGTCACCTCATCCTAACCTTGGTTTTCAGATATCTGAACCTAGACATTATATCAATTCTCCACACAGCTGGGTATAGCAAGCACAAAACAGAACTCCTCCTTCCCCATGGCTGTCAAGCTAGCTCTTGGCATGGAGTCACACCTTCAGAGTGGGAGAAACCTTCATGGCCCCTGATGCCACGCCCAAACTTGAGTGCTGCTTGGGCACAAATTCACACTGTGACCCTCAGCATGAGCCCCATGTCAAAGAAAGGCCTGGCAGGGCCTGGACCAAGAGCCCACATATGGGGCTTGCCAAGCCCCTATGCACCCAATCCTCACCACGGTTTGAATTTTCCAGTCGCCCCGCCCGTACCTGGAGCTCTGCTCTGGAATCCCTTTCTTGGAGAGACCCATGAGCCAGACAACACGACTCCACCCTTCCCACAAAATGACCCCAAACTCTTGGGACCTGGGACAAATCCCCAGAGAGGGATACTCGTCCACAGTACCTGAGGCCACCGCTCCAATCCACGGCTATCCCGGACACAACATCCAGAGACAAAAGCCTGAATGAACGCCTCCCACACGCCGTTGTTTCAGAGGCCCAGGAGCTCCCTCTCGGGCTGTACATCCGGCCTGCCATACCCTAGGCGCCACTCCTAAGCTGAGTTTGTGTATTCAGACTTCTGTGCCCACAGCCTGGACCCACACAACATACAGGCTAGGGCCTCTGGACCAAACCGCGAAAGATTGTGCCTGCCCTCTCCAAGGAAAGTGTGCCCAATCCATTGACCACAACCCTACAGGTTAGGGAAAAGCTCCAAGGTCCCTGAGGCCATCAATAGTATAGGCCACCCTGGACTAAGAGGGGCTCTCTGACACCAGCGGAGCAACTATCTCCACTTTGACTCTCAGACAGTGTCCCCAGAGACAGAAGGTTGAAATGGACAGGCCCCCAGGCCCTAATCTGAACCTTAGCTTTGGTTTCCATGTTTCCGTTCTCAGAGGACTGTTTTCGTAGACCAGCACCTGGGGCTTTTCTGAGGCACCAAACCAAACCTCTCTCATCTCCACATGGGCAGCTTTCTTACTGGGATGTATCAAACACTTCAGGTAGGAGAGTTCCGCAGGGCCACTGAACAACCAGCACATTCCAAGGTCTCCATGGACCCAAACGCACATTATGACGCATCCTCAGGAGAGGCCATTTCAACTCAGCCCCCTGGGTCGCGTGTTCCAGAGGCAGCAGATCAAACATATCTTGTCGCTAATAGCCAATGGGAATGCGAGGCATGCTGTACAGGGATCCATCCTTCGAACCCTGCTCTCCAGTCCTTCCATATGGTATGTCCTGGAGCCATGCAACAGGACTCGAATGTCCCGCAGAAGGAAACCTTGTGGTTTGGGGCAACCTCCAAACTCAGCGTGGGAAAACTTCCTTGGCCTCATGAGGCCCCCAC